>NC_060267.1:137835790-137909540 GCF_021613505.1 Equus quagga
TTCTCCATTAGGCACAGTAGGCACGGCGCCTGGGGGCCATGATACTTCTAGGGACCCACAAAAATGTAGTAATTTTTTTTTAAATGAGAAGGTAAAAATGACTATAGAGAGAGGGTGAGAAAGGAGCGCGGCCTTCTCTCCAGGGTTGCCCGGGCCCTCCGGCCTTGGGCTGGGGGATGGCCGCGGGGCCAGGGGGTGGCCGCGGGCTCCGTCCTGCAGAGCCCGAGAGCCTGCGCCGCGGCTGCCGCGCGCCGTCCCGACCTTGAAGCAGCAGCGACCCTCGCCCCACCCCTACCTCCGCGACCTAACGGCGGCGGCCTCCGGAGCGCGGGCGCTGCCCACCCCAGACTCCCGGCCCAACCTTGCGGGGCCCCGGCAAAGCCCGCGCCGAGCCGCCGAGCGCGCGGTGCAGCCGTTGGGCGCCGAGCGCGGCGGGGCCGGAAGGATGGCGGCCGCTGGAACGCCGCGGAGGGCCGTTAGGCGGCGCTGCCGGGCGCGGGCTCGGCGCCCCTGAGCCTGGGCGCCGCGCAGATCCGGGACGTGGGGGTGACCGCTGTGTCCCAGCGGGGCGAGCTCTCCCCTCGTCCGGACAACGCGGGACAAAGCCCTTAGGGGCCCTGAAGGTGAGGAGCCCCGGTCGACGACGGGGAACGGCCCGCGGGCCCGCGGGCGGGCGGTCCTCCTCCGATCAGACCTTGACGTCAGAAGACAGAAAAGGTAGAAAAACAGATCGCATTTGGCCCCGAGGAAGTGACCGCCACCCTTTGGGAAGAGTTACTGGCCGTTTATGGAAGGCCTGTGTATATAATATGAAAAAGTTGCTCTCGACTTTCTCCTCAGCCTTTCAAAAGAAAACTTGGCTACCTTTAGGCCTTCTAGATGTAAAGAGGTGGCCGACGTATGATAGAAAGTCACACGTCTTGGAAATGCCCGTTTGTTTTCAAAAATATAAGAAATGTCTTCCAGAAGTGACTTTTGGAAGTGGAATTGTTAGCCCACCGCTAGAAGCGACAGCAGGAGCGACACACGTCCACGTTTGTGCAGTGGGTTAGAGGCGATGGAGGAGAAGACCTTGAGGAGGAAGAAACGAAGGCTCTGTGCCAGAGCGGTCATGTTTAGAAGACATTTTCCTATTATAACCATTGTTTTATGTGTGCATTTTATTCCTCACTACTGTTTACATAGTTGACAACAAGTACTTTTCTGAAATACCTAGTCTTTCGAGATGTTCTAAAGTGCCTGATGAATGTTAAAAGTAGAGGTAGTAAAGACATTTTGTAAATAGCTTTTTGTTAAGATTCATATGAATATTGTTTCTTTTGGGGGGAATGGCCAGACCACGTCTTTGAACAGCACACACTGTGTTTGTGCATCAGTTCAAGGGAGGAGAGGGAAGTGCAAAGAGCTCTGTGCTGGTGTGTCGATAGTGAGCAGGATTAACCGTTGTCCCTGATGTTCCTGCGCTTTGTTTTACTTTGCTGTATATATAATGTATATAATGGACAGATGAGTCCTAATTTACAACATCTAGTCTTTCTAGATGTTAAAGAGGTTACCAGTGTATGACAAAAACAGAGTTAGTAAACTAATACATTTTGTACATTTTGTGTTCAAATTCCTAGGGAAGATTGTCTTCTGAAGAGTTGAGCATTCTCACTCACTGGGTTGGTGGAGGAGGGAGAGAAGGGAAAGGTTGATCTTAGGCTAGAGTGTTCATATTTCAAAGAAACTTTCAGATTCTGTTACATGTGTTTATTCAAGACTGCTGTGTGTGTAGTGGACAAGTTAAGTCCTTATTTGAAACATCTCGTCCATCTAGATGTTTAGAAGTGCCCGAGGTATGTTAAATGTAGAGGGAATAAAACATCATTTTGTAAATATTTTTTTGTAAAATTCATGCGAAATGTTGCTTTTTGGAAGTGGAATTGTTAAACTCCCTTTGGGAACAGTGTTGTATTGTCTATACTTGCTCAGTGGTTTGGAGGAGGTGGGAGGGAAAGAATTGCAAATGGTAATGTGCTAGTGTGTGCATACTTGGACATTTTCAGACAAAACCATTTTTTATAATATGCATTTTGTTTTTCTGTGTATATTGTGTACATAATGGACAAATGAGTCGTAATTTTGCAACATCTAGTCTTTAGATGTTAAAAGAGGTTGCCAGTGTATGACAAAGTAGTTAGTAAAACTAGTATACTTTGTACACTTTATGTTGAAATTCATGGGAAAGCTTGTCTTCTGTAAATGGTTTTTGGAAATGAATTTGTTCAACCACCCCTAGGCATTACTCATGCCTGTACTTGTCCACTGGATTGGTGATGGAGAGGGGGAGGTGGGCAAGGGAATGGTTCCGGCCAAAATGGTCATATTTAGAAGATAGCTCAGATTATAACTGTTGTGACATGTGCAATTTTATTTAACAGGGCTGTGTACATGGTGGACAAGTAAGTTCTTATATGAAATATCTAGTCTTTCTAGATATTTAGAAGTGTTTGGTGTATTTAAAAATAGAAGTAAATAAAGTAACACTTCTTGTAAATAGCTTTTAAAAACAGATGGGAAATGTTGTCTTTGGAAATGGAATTGTTAAAGCACCTATCTGAACAGTTTACTCTGTACTTGTTCATTGGGTCGAGGGAGGTGGGAGGGAAGAACTTGCAAAGGATGTTTTGCTACTGTGCACTGGAAATTTCAGCTTATCCATTGCCCTGTGTTATGTGCATTTCGTTTAACTTTACTGTATATATTGTGTATATACTGGACAAAAGGGTCCTAATTCTATAATAACTAGTCTCCAGATATTCAAGAGGTTGCCACTGTATGACAAAAGTAGAGTTAGTAAACTAACACGTTTTGTACCCAAAAAAGACTATAATAATAATAATGAATATATAATATTAAATCCAGCCTGGATTATATTCATCTTTGTATGGATGAAGTTGTAAAATATAGTTTTTAATACTTGTTGATGCAAGTAATCAATAATCGTCCTATAATAAGACAGAGGTTTTATTTGAGGCAAGCGGAACACTAGCTGGGAAGTGCAGTCTTCTCCAAGGAAGGAAGCAGTTGGAGCAGCAGGGTTTTCAGCGCAATGTAGACCATTTCAGAACAGAGAACACACATCAAGGATGACAGGGATGCATTTTCTTTTTCTCAAGGTCTCAAGACATATTTTGTTTACAGATTAGCACGTACACAGCAGGTCAACATGAGCCTGTTGCCCTGGGAAGGGAGATCCATCTGGCATCGCAAGAAGGGAGGCGTTAACTTTTATCTTCAAAGAGCACATTCTTTACTGTAGGGCAGTGATTGAATGCATCCTTTCCTTAAGGGTGAAAGGAGATGTACAGTGTATGATTGACAGGCCATAAGTCAGGCTTCCTTAGTTCACATAATGTTCAGGCCAAATCAGGTATGACCAGAATGGCTTCCCCATACAGCTTAATATGCAAAAATTTCTTAGCATATTTTTTTGTGCATGAAGGGGCTTGTGCAGGTAAAAGTGCCTGGAGGCCATGATGGTCACAATGCAGCCTGTATCTCTCCTGCCACCATCCTGTGTTGCTTTGGCTGGGGACAACACACAGGCGAAGTAGAACATAGAAGAACTGGGGCTGCTGGTAGGACACTAGGAATCAGGGCAGCCCCTCACATTTGGACTGAGGCAAGAGACCCATGGAGACCGGGGGACAGGTCTTTTGGGATCAGACTGGCATGGGCTTCGCTCAATCAGAACAGAGGACGTCTGGAGGATCCCCCGCCCTGCCATGCCAGCTGCTTCTAGCAGCCAGGTGGGAGAGGGCTGGTGGAGAGGGGCGTCTGGACCATGGCCACTTTTGTACTCTCAGGAAGTCCGGTCTGTGTGGATGTGCTGCATCCTCCTCTGATGGAGATTCCCCGTGTCTCTCTCAGTCTCTACTCTGACAGAGTGACCCTCACTAACTAGTGTCTCCTTTGAGTCCCTCATCCTCTCTGATTCAGATTCAGCCCCTCAGGAGGTCCTTTGCCTTCCTCATCCAACCAAAGCATTAGGCAAATCCCTTGAAGTAGTCTGCGTTGTTCCCCAGTTTACAGATAGGGAACATGACATCCCCTCATCAGTCAGTCACTCTCCACAGCTGCAGGCAGAGGGAATGTAACCCCCAGGCATCTCCTGGGGAGGCTGTGAGGGGGGCAGCTGTGAGCCATTAGCAGTGGACATGACATTCCACATACAAAAGACCGGGTGATGGGAGCAGCAGCCCAGGGAGGGGATCTGGGCAGGGCACTAACAGCATCTACTACAATAGTCCTTCTCCCCAGGCCCCACCCAGGGACCAACATCCCAGAAGCACTTCAGAACCAATCTGTTCAAAACTGAACTCGTCATCTCCCCACACTCATCTCATACCTGCCCCAGGAATCTGAATAGCCCATGTCATTCTCTCAGGAAGCGCCACCATTGTGAGGCTCCCCAGGGAACCAACCTGCCTCATCCTCTCTGCCATGACTCCATCCCAGTCAGCCCCACCCTCTGTCAGCCTCTGGGCCAACCCTCCTTCCACTCTCTCTTCCCTCTCTGCTCTTGGCCACTGCCCTGGGGGGACATGTCCTTGCTGGTCTCCCTCACCATTCACCCTGCTAAATACACACACACACACACACACATTGAAGCCAGGGTGATCTGGCTAAGATGGACGCAGGATCCGATCTCCCCGTGCTAAAACCATCACTTACTCCTTTCTGCTCTTCAGGACCTGGGCCTACCTCTGCACTCAACCCTGACCCCCACCCCCTTGCATGCCTGCCTTGAGCACTGAATGGAGTGTCACTCCTCACTCCTATCATGCCTGTCACTGTGCCTTTAACTAAGGTGTCCTCTCCCTAGATCACCGTCCATTCCCCCATGCTAGACTGGGGTCCCCTCTTTTTGCATTCTCATAACACTGTGGGCACCACTTGCCCATAGAACTCACCATCCAGAGCTTTACTGCCAAGGAGAATTGACAAGCCAAGGGTGCTGGGGCCTGATGCTCCAATGCCAGCCATGGAACGGTCTAATATTTGTTCTATCATGGCTAAGACTGTCTCATTGTTGAACAGCAGGCCCACCTGCCGACCAATCACTTCAGAGGGCACTGACAAGGCCTGCCAACCTCCCTGCCAGTGGCCAGTTACACTCCCTGATGAAGGGCTGAGATGGAAAAAATGTAAGCATATGTTCCATTCTGGCATCAATGGTCGTGTATGCATGTTGATGGCCTGGTACATGGCAAGGGAAATCAGCCCGACGTCCTGTAGAATATCAAAGCTCAATGTAGGGCTGGGGAATAGGAGGGTTGCCATGGTAGTAGGACGGGCAATCTTGGAAGGAAATTGGAAGTGGATGTAAGCACAGGCCGATACCAGCCTGACGAGTGATACCTCTCTCAGTTTGGGCAGAAATGTGCCAGCTTTGGGGGGCTGTTTTGTAGTGTTTGCTGATTTTCAAGGTGTAAATATTCCTCTCATGTTCAATTTCAAACTTCCAAAAATTTAACTACCACCTCAAAGAGATCCTGAAAACAGAACGATTTAACCTGGGAAGCCAGTATCCTCTGGCACTGACACAACACCGCCCCCTGGGTTCCTGATGATGAAGAGTGAGAAGCATCTTAGGTTTCTCGAACCTGCCTGAAATCAGCTGCACCTGCTCACCAAGAAGAAGCAAGCACGACAGACAACAGAGTAAACGGGACGTGAGTCCTGCCTTCTGTCCCACTCAGAGAGGGGTGTCTCCGTCCTACTTTAGGTTGACCCAGCAGCAGCCCGCAGACAAGGATTCAAGTGGAAGTAGTTACTTGGGAGGCGATCACAGAAAGCACCAGCAGGAGCGTGGAGAAGTGAGACAGGGCAGGAACAGAGGTCAGAAGAGGACATGTTCACGAACAGGTCCTTGCTGTGGGCAAGAGGGGCACGACCCAGCTGGGGACCTCTGGGAGATGTGTAACACATCTTGGAGTGGGTCCACCCCAGGAGTGAGGAAGGGAAGATATTTTTCTACCAACTCTGACCTATTGTTGGTTGAGGCTGCTCCCTGGAGCACCAACTCCCCAGTACTTCCAGTCTGTCCCACTGCAAAGAGCCACAGGTGCTTCTAGTGAACTACAGATGGTGAGTGGGCAGGACATGGACAGTGTCTGAAATGCACAGTGTGACAGAGATGTGACCTGTGTGTCACTCTGCACGTCTCTCCTTACCAGAGCTCTTAATCCCACCGAGCAGGATTCTTCTTTTTAGAGGTACAAAATTTGTGTACCAATCAATCCCTAAACACAAGCCCACAACTTAAATCTGCTACCAAGCGAAAGAAACAGTGATATGTCTCAATGCCAGAGGAAAAGCCAGGAGTGGTGGGCTTTTCCAGAATTATTATTTTCACTGAAATTGGGTCTTTATGCACATTGTACCAGCAGGCTGAGCTTAGAACCCAGTCAGCCACAAGACTGCTTGGCATCTCTATGAGTGTTTAACAAAATGCCTGGCTGCACCCTCGACTGTCACCTCCATATGAGCAGGACCAGCTCTGCAGCATCCCCACCACCCCTGCACACACAAGGGATTGCACGTCCCACTGAATGTTCAAGATGGGGGTGGGAGTTACGTGAAGGACATGGAGAGGGAGCCTGATAATGGAGGAGCTGTCCTGTACTCTTGGCCCTGCTGCCTCGCCCCATGCCCTCCTGGATGGAAGAGCTGCCCCCACCCATCCCTGTGTTTTGTGCAAGCACGCTAACACACACACAGGCACAGACATACACACACACAGGGCCTCCCAGAGTTAAAGACTCAGTTGGTCGTAGTAAGTGGGAGAAGGCAAGACAAGTGAAATTGAAGTCTGGAGGAAGTTGCTTCAACAAGAATTTATTTTTCAGGGTCCAGAAGCCCAGCCAGAACAAGCAGACCCTAGGACCCTAGAAAGAACCTACATCAGGGAAAAGGGAGTAGGTCACGAAATCTCCTAAGCTGTTCACGAAACTCCCGGAAAGGTAAGCGAAACCAGCGCCGTCTCTTGATACGCTGAGGCTGTGAACCAAGAGGAAACAGGATCCTTGTGAGGGCTGGGCCCAGAGTCAAGACAAGACCCCTCTCGACTTAGACACCCCATTCCTGAGGCACTCCAAGAGACTTGAGCCCCAGTTCACCTCTGGCTCTGAGCTTAGGAGCATTTGGTTGAATCCCTATATCCACAAACAAGTGAGGAAACTGAGGCCCGGAGATGACAAGGGGCTTCCCAGGGTCACACAGCCCATCCAGCAAAGTGGGACAGGAGCGTGGGCTGAAAGCTCATTACTCTAAGTCAGTAGCTCTCAAATTTCAGCAGGAGTCAGAATCCCTGGGGGGCTTGTTAAACTAAAAATTGCCTGGGGCTCCACCCCAGAGTCTGATTCAGTAAGTCTGGTGGGGGCTGAGAATTTGCCATTCTGACAATCTCCCAGGTGAGGACCACATTTTGAGAACCGCTACTCTAAGGAATTTCAGAGTCAGTCCTGAGACCTGGGGCTCAGGTTGAGGCAGGAGCCCAGGGTAGGAGGGGCTTTCTCTGCCCTGGATGGGGCAGTGGGTAATTGGTACATAGGATGTTCCACGCAGCACCTCCCCACCAGGAGTTGCAACCCAGAATGGATCACTCACCTTATCACAGCTGATGTCGAAGTAGTCCTTGGCCGGGTCCAAGACGACTGTCCCCACACACTGTTTCACCAGCTGCGAAGGGGAGGCTTCAAGTCAAACTGGAACCTCACAGCCTCACCCCAGTGGATAGAAATATTCCCCAGAGGCTTCTGGGTCAGCTCCCTAGGAGGCATCAGCCAGCGCCCCCACACTCCAGCCCCCAACCTCACCCCATTCTCCTTGAAGTCACACTCCTCCAGTGGCTGCTGTGTTGTCCTGGGGCACACAGTCTCCTTCACCGTGAAGCTCACAGGCTTTGGGGTATCTGGGTCCTCGTCCTGGTCAAAGGAGAAAGTGGGGAGGCCAGGCTCGAGCCCATGCTTGCCATCTCTGACCTGTCTGCCATCCCTCACCAAAAGTGCAGCCTTTCAACAGCCCGTAGTGTGTGCCTGGCAATGGGCATGGTGCTGGGGTACAGAGGGGAGGAGGACAGGGCCCATTCCTGCCCTCGGCAGGCAAACAGAGAGCCCAAGTGGACCTCAGACAAGCTCTGACGAGGAGCACCTCCCCATCTGAGGGGGCTGAGGGAAATCAGGGTGGTCCTAGAGGAAAAGACATTGTCACCGGAACCTTAAAGCTGAGCAGAGCCCTTCCCTGTGTGGGAGACAACAGAGTGCAGAGTAGACATAAAGCAGAGGAGTCCCAATCTGGATCCAAAGACCCCTCATGTCCCTGGAGCTCCCAGAAGTCACTGAAGCCTGAATGTGGGTGTGAGTGGGAGACACCTCTTCCCACAGTAGAGATCTAAGGCAGGAAGCTCTCATGCTGAGAGGGGACACAGCTCTGGGAAGGTTTCCTGGGAAATGTGGGACCACACTTAAAGGGAGAAGTGCCTTCCTGACAGGAGGGACAACTTGGGCAAAGGGAGAGACAGTGTGGCCAGGCCTGGCCAGAGCAGACCTTCCCTCCCCACTGCCCCCTCCCAGACTCACTTCCTTGGGCAGCGGGTCCAGCTCCAGGAGGCGGTAGAGGTTCTCATCTGAGGACCGCTGGTTGAGGCCATCCACGGCACGGAGCACGGCCTCCTTGTAGCTGAGGGCCTGACCAGTGGCCAGAGGGATCACCAGGCCCAGTAGCAGTAGCAACAGGGACCATCGCCCCAAGGAGCGACTGTTCCCCTTGGTCTCCAAGTCTGCCTCCTCCCAGCCTGCAGGACCCTCCTTTATGCCCAGCCTGGGGATGATGCAAAGGCCCAACCAGGATGCTTCTTGACCAACCTCATCACTGGCCTCCTGCCAGGATGTGGCCTGGGTTTCCCTCATTCCCTGCTGTTGCGTCATGGGGCTTGCTGGACAGTGGGCGAGGTCTACCTTATGTGCAAGTGAAGAAATGTTTCCTCCATCTCTTTGACAAGGTCTTGGCCTCTCCTGGGCCCCACCAGGGAGCGTCACAGCCAGGGTTGCTTAAGAGAGTTGAGTCCTCCATGAGAGGAAGGGAGCCAGGTGCTTATCCTACATCCTTCTCCCTGCAACAGCCCTGGGTCTTCTGAGGAATCAGGGTAGTATAGTGTGTTCACCACTGCATCTCCACCTCTAGGCACTGCTGGGCACGCAGCAGGCACTCAGTTCGTAGTTGATGAATGAATAACAGTAACCCACCCACCCCCTTCTCTAGAGCCTCACCCACCCAGCCAGTCCCAAGGAAGACTTTCAAGGCCACACCATCCTGTCTCTGGACCCAGCCCTCAGCTAGTTCAGGGGCTCAGCACCATCTGTCCCCTCTCCTGGATTCTGCTCTACTGCCTTTCTCAGTCTAAAAATGTCCCAAGTCCCCACCAGACATGGCCTGTTGCCCTGGCCCCTCCTCAACTGAGCCTGAAGAAGGGTCATCTACACTCATTGACCCACTTCTTCACTCTCTCACTCAAGGCCACTGCAGGCGTGTCTGCCCTCATTGGATCCAGTGGCCACTCTCAAGTTTTACCTTTATCTGTGTAGGTTCTGGTGACTCTTCTCTCCTCCTGAAACTGCCCCCTGCACCATTCTCTCCTGAAGCCACTCTCCTGATTTCCCTCCTGCCTCCCTGGTGGCTCCTTCTCCATCTCCTCCAAGGACATTCCCCTTGATAAGGAGGGCTGCATATATGACAAACCCACAGCCGACATCATACTTAACTGTGAAAAACTGAAAGCCATTCCCCTGAGAACAGGAACAAATCAAGGGTGCCCACTCTCACCACTCCTATTCAACATAGTACTTGAGGTTTTGGCCAGAGCAATTAGGCAAGAAAAAGAAATAAAAGTATCTAAATTGGAAAGGAAGAAGTAAAACTCTCACTGTTTTCAGATGATATGATTCCATACAGAGAGAAATTATATGATTCTATATATAGAGAAAACCCTAAGGAATCCACCAGAAAGCTATTAGAAATAATCAAGAACTACAGCAAAATGGCAGGGTACAAAATCAACTTACAAAAATCAGTTGCATTTCTATACACTAATAATGAACTAGCAGAAATGTAATCCTATTTACAATCACAACAAAAAGAATAAAATACCTAGGAATAAATTTACTCAAAGAGGTGAAAGACATATACACTGAAATCTATAAGACATTATTGAAAGAAATTGAAGAAGACATAAAGAAATGGAAAGATGTCCCACGCTCATGGATTGGAAGAATAATCGTAGTTAAAGTGTCCTTGTTACCTAAAGCAATCTACAGATTCAGTGCAATGTCGATCAGAATCCCATTGACATTCTTCATGAAGATAGAACAAAGAACCCTAAAATTTATATGGAACAACAAAAGACCTCGAATAGCCAAAGCAATACAGAGAAAAAAGAACAAAGCCAGAGGCATCACAATCCCTGAACTTCAAAATATTCTACAAAGATGTAGTAATCAAAACAGCATGGTACTGGCACAAAAACAGACACACAGATCAATGGAACAGAATTAAAAGCCCGAAATAAAACCACACATCTATGCACAGCTAATCTTTTTTTTTTTTTAAAGATTTTATTTTTTCCCTTTGTCTCCCCAAAGCCCCCCAGTACATAGTGGCATATTCTTTGTTGTGGGTCCTTCTAGTTGTGGCATGTGGGATGCTGCCTCAGTGGGGTCTAATGAGCAGTACTATATCCGCGCCCAGGATTCAAACCGACGAAACACTGGGCTGCCTGCAGCAGAGCGCATGAACTTAACCACTCAGCCACGGGGCCAGCCCCTATGCACAGCTAATCTTTGACAAAGCAGCCAAGAACATATAGGGGGAGAAAGGACATTCTCTTCAATAAATGGTATTGGGAAAATTGGACAGCCACATGGAAAAGAAGGAAAGTAGACCATTAGCTTACATCATACACAAAAATTAACCCAAAATGGATTAAAAACTTCAATGTAAAACCTGAAACCATAAAACTCCTAGAAAAAAATATAGGCTGTACACTCTTTGACATTGGTTTTAGCAGCACCTTTTCAAATACCATGTCTACACAGGCAAAGGAAACAAAAGAAAAAATAAATAAATGGGATTACATCAGGCTAAAAAGCTTCTGCAAGGCAAAGTAAATCATAAACAAAAAGAAAAGACAATCCACCAACTGGGATAACATATTTACAAATCATATATCCAACAAGAGGTTAATTTCCAAAATATATAAAGAACTCATACAATTCGACAACAAAAAGACCAACAAGCTGATCAAACAATGGGCAGAAGACATAAACAGACATTTTTCCAAAGAAGACATACAGATGGCCAACAGGCATATGAAAATATGTTCAACATCACTAATTATTAGGGAAATGCACACTAAAACTACAATGAGATATCACCTCACACCTGTCAGATGGCCATAATTAACAAGAAAAGAAATAACAAATGTTGGAGAGGATGTGGAGAAAAGGGAACCCTCATACACTGCTGGCAGGAATGCAAACTGGTGCAGCCACTATGGAAAACATTGTGGAGATTTCTCAAAAAATTAAAAATAGAAATAGCATATAATCCAGCTATCCCACTGCTGGGTATTTATCCAAAGAACATGAAATCAAAAATACAAAGATATCTATGCACCCCTATGTTCACTGCAACATTATTCACAACAGCCAAGACGTGGAAGCAACCCAAGTCCCCATCAACGGATGATTAGATAAAGAAAATCTGATATATATATACACAATGGAATACTACTCAGCCGTAAAAACAGATTAAATCGTCCCATTTGCAACAACATGGATGGACCTTGAGAGTATGATGTTAAGTGAAATAGGCCAGACAGAGAAAGACGAACACCATATGATTTCACTCATATATGGAGGACACATGGATAAAGAGAACAGATTAGTGGCTACCAGAGGGCAAGGGGGTGGGAGGGTGGACAAAAGGGTTAAACGGGCACATCTGTATGGTGACAGATGAAAGCTAGACTGTTAGTGGTGAGCCTGCCGCAGTCTATACAGAAACTGATACATGACAACGTACACTGGAAATTACACAATGTTATAAACCAATACGAAGATTACACAATGTTATAAACCAATAGGACCTCAGTAAAATTAACATTAAAATATAAATATGAGAAGAAAAAAAAGAACATGTGAGGAGAGCTGCAGACTCGCATCCCAGGCTGCTTCTCCTCCCAGTCCTCGCATCTCCCTGGGACTCCAGTTATCGTGATCAGACCTCTCCTGCTCTGTGCCTCTGAGTTCAAGTCCCCCATGAATACCCATGGCTGTCCCCACGGGGCCCCCTGGCCTGCTGTGCTGCTGGGTGCTGCTGCATGGGCCCTGAGCTCACAGCCTGGGGAGCACCCACCTGCTCCTACTTCCTCCTGGGGACTCACCCCCTGACCTCCCCCAGCGCCCCTGCCCTGGTTCCTACCACCATCTTCTCTCCTCTGAAGTGCAGACACTGCCTCCAGACTCCACGTTTCCAGGTTCCAGGATCCCCCAGACCACAGTCACTCTCCACACCATTGTCCAGGGGCTCCTCCAAACAGCTGATTTGGCCGTTTCACTCCCTGCCTTCAGGAGCCCACACTGCCTGGGCCTGGTCTCAGAGCCTGGATATTACTGCTCCCCATTGCCCTCACCCAGACCCTGCTCATCCCAGATGCCAGGCTGCCACACACCCCAACCCTCAGCCTCCTCTGAGCCTCCTGCTCTTTCCCCCACCTCTGCACCTGATCCCTCGCTTGGCATGCCTTCCAGCCTGTGAAGACTTCCCTGACCGCCCACCAGACACAGCAACCTCCTTCTTTGCTCCCACAGCCTCCACAGAGTCTCCTCTGATTTGACCCCAGTGACTCCCTGTCCAGTGCTCTGGTTGAGACACCAGGCTGGGGTGGCTTGTGCTGGCAGGTGGAGAGAGCACAGCTGGGAGAGATGATGAGGCAAAGTGATAGAGGGGTCCAGGGACCATGAGGCAACGTCTAGTCCCAGCTCTCCTGTGGAATGGCTATGGGGCTGAGAGGCCTGGGTAGTTCTTGGCTATAGCTGGCCTGTGGGACTCTTGGGGGTTTACATGGGGCACCTCAGAAGGTGGCAACCAGGATGCAAGCCGCTGGTTGCGCACTCAGCCTCAGGAGAAGGAAGGAGAAGTGGGCTTCTGTGCATCCTGGTTTCACAGTCCAGGTATTGCCCCAGTGGCCTCTTGGTCAAGCAGAGCTTGTACATCAGGGACCTTCATAGCAGTTGGGAGGAGGGTCAACCCAGCTCTCCTGGCTCCCTCACTTTCTTTGTTAACTTCAGGGTCCCCAAGGAGCCAAACTGGGAGATAAGTGGGTATGAATGTTAGTCTTTAGACTGTGGCGTGAGCCCGGCCCAGTCCCGCCTTCCTCTAGGTCAGATCCAGCACACTCAGAGATCCTGCCCGACTGGCTGAAGGGGACATTCCGCCTAGGCCAATACCAGACACTCCTCTCACTTGGAATCTGCCTGAGCCCAAGGGCTTCCACAGGTCCTCTGATGTAAGTCCGAAGTCTGCCTCCAGGGGCACTCGTCTTCCTTCTCTGGGCCACAGCACAGGGTCCAGGCTTCCCAGGTTCCAGGAGTGAGCCCTGTCCCTGGCCGAGTACCTGTGAGTGGGTGTCCACCTTGTGAGGAGGGAGGCGGACTCAGACCCTCAGAACCCAGGGCTGCACCTCTGCTGGGGAGGAAGGGGAGAGGCTCACTCTAGCTTTCCATTCTCATGATGTCTCCTCCCATTAACAAGGTGATCAGAAGATTCCGGATCAGAAAGAAAAAAACAGAGAAGCTTTTTCATATCAAGTCTTGAGAGATGGGCCCAGTGTGGTCAAGGAGCTTGGTCCACAGAGGCTGCTGAGGGCTCTGGGAGGCCTTCCATGGATTAGCAGATGGTGGAGCACCCCTCCCGCATTCCAGAATCCCTCCCTTGCCTGGAACCAGACCCACCTTAGTCCCTTCTTTCCCTTCCCTCTCCAGCTCCCTGTGCAAAGTCCTGGAGCCTGAAGAGCCAATGGCTGCCCTGGCTGAGGCACCCAACCCCTCAGGCCTACTCGCCCCTCAGATGACCTTCATCAGGATGGTCCGCTTGTCTGAAAGGGAGGACTATGCAGACAGCGTGGTCATCCTCTCAGGGAGCATCCTATCCATCCTCAGCCTCTGTCTCTGTGGGCAAGCCACTGTCCCTCCCTGTGCCCAGAGTCCACACTCAGCATGCCAGGAAGCCCAGGACTTGGCAGTCACAGAACACAGGCTTCTGACCTGGCTGCCTGGGGTCCAGGCTCAGCCCTGCCATGACCCGCTGTGTGGTCTTAGGGAATGTGTATCCACTCTGTGCCTCGGTCTCCTCATCCATAAAACAGGGATGATAATTACAGTCCCCAGTTCATAGTATGGTTGTGAAGGTCCAGAACAATGTGGTGTGGGCTTAGGATGTGTCAGTGCATTGTCAACGTGACCTCCTGGGTTAATACTTCAGAAGCAAACAGGAGCCAAGAGGTAGGGAACTTGAGTGACTCAGCAAGAGCTGCCCTCCACAGGACGTCAGAATCCTCTAAACTGAGGGCTTCACACAAGATGGTCCCCAAGGACACTTTGGACCCTTGGTTTATATTTTCAGGATCAACCTGAAAGAAATGAGGCTCTAAGGAGGGGACTTCAGGGGCAGCTTAAGACAAACACTTTATTACAGGATCTCCAATCCTAGTTCTGGGGGCCGGAGGGGAAGGCTCCCAAGGCCAACCACTGCTGGGATCTCCCTCCCCACCCTGGACAAGCGGACACGTAGGCCACACACTCCCATGAGCCCCTCCAGGGAGCAGAGGGAAGCAATCTGATGGAAGACAGCCCAACGGGCTCACTGATCAGTTTTTCATTCTTGGGCACGTTACTCAACCTGCCTGAGCCTCACTCTGCCCTGAAGTGGGTCCCTGAGGTCTGCCGGGAGGGCTGTGAGGACTAGAGCAGCAATGAGTGTGTGGAAACAGCTGACACGCAGCTCGTGCTCATGGACTACCCGAGCAGACAGCCCACCCCCACAGTGGACCCAGGAGGACTTCCAACTCTGCAAAGCAGCCAAGCAAAGGTCATGCCCCAGAGTGGCCCTGACAGCAGAGGTGGCTCAACATGCACTTCTGGCAACTTGCCTCTCGTCCCTGAGCCACAGTTTTCCTGTACAAAAATTGGGAACAGAAACCCCAACCCAGCTGGACAGCAGTGTAATGAAGTCAGATGCATAGTCAGGGACAGGTGTGCTTATGCCCTGTGTCGTAGAGGGCACTAACCACAAGGTCTGCCCAGATCCCACAGTTCCACTTCCACCTTTCTTTCACCTGAAGGTTTGGACCCCCAGGAGACCTGGAGAAGGGGTCCCAAGCCCTATCCTTTACTACCTGTGTCACTTTGAGCAAGTTGCTTTTCTTTTTTTGGCTTTGATTTCTTCATCTACAGGATGGGAATTATGTTCCCTGCGGGGTTTGCATGGGGACAAATGGGACAGTGAGTGAGAAAGGACACGTTCACCATCAAGTCCTGCACTCCCAGGGCATTTCCCTGAGGAAAGTCACGGTCAGGTCTCCCCCAACTTGTGTCCCCCAACAGACACATGCACGCACGGGAGCTGTGCCCTGTCTCCTTGCCAAGGACTCCGCCCACTGCCCCAGGCCTGGCCATGTTTCTACTCAGAAGTAGCCTCTCCAGGAAGTCGGCCCCAGTGTCACCCCTGCTGGCATCCTCTGTGATGCACCCCCCACCCGACACCAGGATGGGAGCCAGCTCTCCAACCCCACCTTCCGTTCAGGCTGGGTTCTTCTGCTGGGCTTGTCCCCAGGGGGGGACCACCTATCTCCGTAGACAAGGGACATGGAAGCCTGGGTGGCCCCCTCACACAGGGATTCCCCCATTCGTCCCTTCTTTCCAGCTTCCCAATGGCAGAACTGCACCTCTCCTCAGGACATGGGCTTCCCAAATGTGACAATTTTGTCTGCCCCTCAGACAGGGGCTCCCAAGGACCAGACCCTGTGTTCCCTTCAGCCTTCAGGCTCCACAGGACCCTTATCCTCTTTGACCCTGTCGACGAAAATAATCCATAACCAATCTGTAAATGAAAATTTGGGTGAGTTTATTCTGAGCTGAAATCTGAGGACCATGGCCCGGGGCCTTTCTTCCCGAAGGAGGAAAGGGCACCAAAGAAATGAGGTGTACAGAATGGTGATATACCCCCAAAGAGGGTGCTTTACATATGATTCAAATGTCCCTCCCACAATAGTCACAAGATTGCCCTGTCTGCACAGCGCTTGATGGACACAGCAGGTAGCGGGTCTGCTATCTTCGTGGGTGTAGCAGGAGGCAAGTCTATTGTCTCAAGCTGGGCGGTCACAGGTGAGCACAGCAATCAGTTTCTAGCCTAAGGAAAGATGCTTAATCCTTAAGGAGACGCCAATGTTGGGAGGGGGAGGGAAGTTGCACCTTTATCTCAAGGGCCTTTTGCTCTTGCCATAGGGAATCTCTAAAGCAGATATACAATGCATGCTCAACGGCCTCGATCAGGCCCTTTTGGAAAGACAAGGTCAGGCCGAATTAGGTTTACACCAAAATGGCTTCCTCATATATTCCAATATATCCTATTACTTGCCATTTTTATTTGACAACCCGCTCTCATGACCGGGCACTGGGCTCTGTCCTCAGAGGGGCCCAGGTAGGTGAGGGCAGCAGCCAGCACGTCCAGGGCCAGGTTCAGAAAACGTTTGTCAAAAGAAGAACTGCCAATATGCCTCTGTGTCCTGGAGTGATTCCCAAGAGGGGCCTGGGACATGGTGTCCGGGGAGGTGGGTCTCTGTCCAGCCATAAGGGGGAGACCTGGATATTGCCCAGATGTCAGTTCGCAGGGCCCCTCTCTCCTCCCCAGGAGGTGGGATGGGGAGTGTGAAACCGAAACATGTATTCTTCCGGGAAAGGCCAAGGCAGTTGTGGGCAGTCACACCCCGTCCTGCGTAGCAATAACCATCCAGGGCCTGGGGCCCGTTGCACAATCCAGGTTTCCCATCCCCACAATTGCAACAAGGAGGAAGATGAGACCTCCAGCTTCCTGCTCTCACATCCCCTGCATCCCTCTTGCCCTTGCCCTGAGCTGTCCCCCGTTCCCAGCCTATCCCCTTGTCAGTGATCCCTGAAGCCTGTGCCCCTCAGCGTTCTGTGCCTCCGGGTGTCCGGGGACCGTGCGCCAGGCTGCCCGCTGCTCCCCTCCTGCTCCGTGACCCCCGACCCACAGCACAGCACTCTGCCTCCTCCTTTGTCTCCCCCTGATCCAAGCCCCAACCAGCTTTCCTCTCACTGTTCCCTGCCCATCGGACTTAGTCATGTCTGCTCTAATGCAATTAGGCCCCTGTGTTGTCCAATACCATAGTCACAAGTACAGGTGGCAATTTACATTTTAATCCAAATTAATTGAACTTAAGTAAATTAGAAATCATTTCCTCAGTCATCCTAGCCCCATTTCAAGTGCTCAGTAGCCACATTGGCTCAACCCAGTCCAATCTCAGCTCAGAGCTGGTAGGGGCTCTCCTTCCCCTGTACTCCCCTGTGACAGGACCCCTGGAGGAGGCCAGGGCTGGGATGATGTCCCTCTCTGCACTCTGCCTCAACCCAGACCAGGCTTTCCCATGCTCCTCGACGTCCCAGGGCCCCAGCCTCTTTCCATCCCTTTTGTCACTGCCAGGGTTGGATGTCAAGGGCCCAGTTTCCTCACTCAGATGGCAGGTGGACCTGCAATTGGAACCTCACACAGCTGATCCTGCACATATGCAGCCCTCAGGTTATAGTGAAGCTGTGGTGGCAATGCCACTCTACTTCAGGTGTGACCAGTGCTGCCCCTACCTCACAAGAACTCAGAAAGGAGGGTGGCAGAGGCCGGCTCGGTGGCACAGTGGTTAAGTTCGCACGTTCCACTTCTCGGCAGCCCGGGGTTCAGCGGTTCGGATCCCAGGTGTGGACATGGCACCGCTTGGCAAGCCATGCTGTGGTTGGCATCCTATGTATAAAATAGAGGAAGATGGGCATGGATGTTAGCTCAGGGCCAGTCTTCCTCAGCAAAAAGAGGAAGATTGGCAATAGTTAGCTCAGGGCTAATCTTCCTCAAAAAAAAAAACAAGAAAAAAGAAAGGAGGGTGGCAGAGGCCACAGCATGAAGGGAGGAATCTGGGAGGAGGGTGGACCTGAGATGGAAGAGAGAGCTCCAGAACCAGGAGCACAGCCTGAGCAAAAGGCAAAGCGGCCAGCAGGGGCTACAGGAGGAAACAGAAGAGGAGAAGGAGTGTTGGAAGCAGTGACAGAGGGGAGGGGACAATGGTCCCCAAGACACTCAGTGGGGGCCAGGGCAGAAAACTGAGGGCTTCTTGGATCCTGAGCAGGGCAGGGGATGTAGGTGGGTCAGGAGGTTACACAGGGTGGGACGCCCAACCTCCAGAGGAGCCTAGGACAGAACTGGCCCAGCTAGGACATCACCGAGGACAAGGGCACCAGGGACCCTTGAAGAAAATCAACTGAAAGAAAAATTGCTCAGACATCAATTTCCTAAATGGCTCATTCCCACCATTGACCCAATTTACTGATTTCTCCAAAATGTATATGATGGAGCTGTGTCTACTGGGGGAAGAGCACAGTCACAGGGCCTGAGAGTGTTGGAGGAGCCAGGCCTCAGGGTTCCAGGGACCCCAAACCCTCCCAGTGTCCTCAGCCGCCCCTTCTCTGTCTCTATCTTTCAGGCGATGTTCCCATGTCTGCTCAAATGGATAATAAAGAGAAACCAAAGCACATCTGGTAAAACAGAACAGAAATCTTCAAAATGTTCAAACCGTCTCCTATAAGGTAAATTGCTGTAAATTTTATAAAATGTTCTAACTCTCTTTTTGGTTCATTGGTACATTTGCTAGATAATGTGAATTGATCATTCTGAAAAATAAAGCAGTGTTCTTAAAATACTAAAATGAAGGCGCAACAGAAAATGACTCAATAATATGAGACACCAAATGAACTAAAGTTTTCATTTATAAAGTGCTAAAGTTTTTGTTGTATAGCAAAGTAGAATATGTTCACTGTCTACATTAAAAAGACAAGTCTGTAAAAAGAATAAACACCCCAAATTCAATATTCAATCTCTTTAACATATCTGAGAAATGTCCTACCAAAATCATGTTCATGACACACACTGGGAATGAAGGGCCATTAAAACAAAATGTTGGTCCCTTTGGTAAATTAGGAGACTTAATCTTCAGCCATCAGATGGCTCCCGTGGGGCCAGGGCTCAGGCAGGTCACGGGTATCCCTCCCTGCTCCCCAGGTCCCTCCCTGCTCCCCAGACCCTGCCCTGCCCCATGGGATTCTGTCAGGCCCTCGGGGCTCACCCTGCTCCCTGGGGTCTCTGGCTGATTCCCGGGACCCTGCCTTCTCCACGGATCTCCCCTGCCTCCCCACACCCTCAGATGCAGGGCTCTGACCCTCCAGGCTGCTCAGCAGGAGACCCATTTGCACCCGGGGCTGGCTTCTCTGAGCAGCAGCCCCCTTTGACCCTCCCGTGTCTGCTCCACCCAGTGACCTCTTTCACACCCTGCCTCCCTCCGAGGCCCCTCTGAGAGCCAGGGCTGGACCCTACCCTTCAGCCTCCGCAGAGCCCTCACCATGTCCAGCTATCCATCTCAGAAACCATCCCCACCAGCCAACTGCAGGGTCTCTGTGCAGCCAGCTCTGTCACAATGAACTCTGTCCACTGGAGCTGCTGGGGTCCTTTTCTGTAAGCCAGCTGACCTCCATGAGGCCTACCTCAGTCCACTAGAGATGTTCTAACAACACTGACCCTTCCAAAAGGAAGGGTTTGAGGTCTCAATCAGGCTGTCCAATAGAACTTTCTGTGATGAAGGAAATGTTCTATTTCTGTGCTATCCAATATGGCAGCCATTAACCACAAGATGGCTATTGAGCACTTGAATTTTAGCTTGTATAACTGAGGAACTAATTTTTTAATTTAATTTAATTTTCATTCCTTTAAATTTAAGTAGTCACAGGCATACAGGACAGTGGTGAAGATATTTTTTTTCCCGGCCTCCTTGCAAAATTTTTCTCCTCCTATATAGCTCCATATTCCAAGGTATTTGGCAAGTGGATGGCCTTTGACAATCCAAGAAATGTTAGCCCTTGCCTAATCGGCTCAGGGCCAAAAGGAAACTGGCTCTTGTCATGTCCACATCAACAGGAGAGCAAACGGAGCTCTCAGAGGGAAGCCTTTCCCCCAGGCCATATTCTGTCTCACAAGCACCACCTGACCTCCACTCCACCCTTCGGAGTACAAGCCCCTCACCGCTTCCAGAATGACTCTTGCCCATCTCATTTTATCCACAGAACACCCTTCAGGACAGGCAGGGAGGGTCATGGTGCTATTGCTGTTTCACAAATGAATAAACTGAGGCTGGCCCAGATAAGGACAAAGCCACTTGCCAAAGACACCACCCTCCTTAGAGACAGATTTAAGGCTGAGGCCCAGGTCACCCGGCAGCCTCTCCCAGCCTCAGCTTACCCTCTCATCCCCTCGACCTCCTCCTCCGCAGATGACGGGAGAACAACCAGGAATCATTTTGAAAAGGGTAAGCTCTGACACTTAGCATACAACCCAGAAATTCCATTCCTAGGTGTTTACTGTCAATAAAACATAAAAACGTGCACAAGAAGGTACATAGCAACTTTATTCCTAATAGTAAAAAACCAGAAACAAGTCAAACATCCATCAGCAGGTCCATCAAACTGCGGGACAGCCACACTATGGAATGCTACTTACCAGGAAAAGGGAATCAACTGCTGATACAGACATCCCGGACGAACCTCATAAACACTTCACCCAGTGAAAGAAGCCAGGTGCAAAAGATCACACATTGTATGATTCCATCTGTAGGGAATCTCCAGAAAAGGCAAAACTATAATAATAGGAAGTAAGGTCAGCTGCTGCCGGGGGCCGGGGTTAGGGAGAGATTGACTGCAAAGGGGCGTGAGGGAATGTTTTGTAGAACATTTAATGAAAATTTCTACATCTTGATTGTGGCAATGGTTAGACAATTGTATGTATTTGTCAAAACTCACATAATTACACTTAAAATTGTGAATTTTATGATAGATAATTTATACCTTCGTTTTAAAAGTTGCAGAATAGGGGCTGGCCTGGTGGCACAGTGGTTAAGTTCGCATAGTCCACCTTGGTGGTCCAGGGTTCGCCAGTTTGGATCCCTGGTGCGGACCTAGCACTGCTTGTCAAGCCATGCTCTGGCAGGCATCCCACATATAAAGTAGAGGAAGATGGGCATGGATGTTAGCTCAGGGCCAGTCTTCCTCAGCAAAAAAAAAAGAGAGAAAGATTGGTGGCAGATGTTAGCTCAGAGCTAATCCTCCTCAAAAAATAAAAAAAAAAGTTGCAGAATAGAGAAGTAAGCACTGGCAATGTGTGGGCATATCTTTCCAGGAAGGGTTACTGTGGGGTCGTCTGCCCACCACAAGATATGCCAATAGTCAAGAGGCAAGGTGGTAGGAGAGAAAGGGTTTTATTACAGCTTGCTAACAAGGGGGAGGATGGCTGACTCATGTCCAAAAGAATCATCTTACAGAACAAAGACTACAGGCCAGTTACATAGTGGGCTGATCTCCGAGTGGGGGAGGGACCTGTTCTTGAGGTGGGGCAGACATCTGGTCTTAGTTCCTGATAATCTTTTGTTTTACTGGATATGCATCAGAGACCAGAGCAAAGCCCTATGCCCTGATTTAGTTTAAAGACAATAAGAACAAAATCTTTAATATGTATAGTAAAGACTACTGCTTAGGTGAGTGGCTCCAACAGAAGGAGCATTGTTCCCTCTCCCCAGTGCTCCGTGACTGCAGAGCCCGAGCTTACCTGAGCTGGCCCATGAGCCCGCTGAAGATGAGAGAAAGGTGTGAAGGTTTGGCAGAGGAGCAGCCCTGCAGATGCCCCCTCCCTGCCCACTCAGGGAGGCTCTGAGTGTGCCCAGGGAAGGGAGGCCCGGGCTGTGCTCAGGAGACCACCAGCCTGGGGCTGAGGGCAAGCCCCTTCCCCTCTCTGTTTCCTCATCTGTGAAATGAATGTGGGCGCTACATTGGATTACATGGGTACTTCTCAGAATGTTTTCCATGGAATAATGGTCATGGGAGATTCTCTGTGAAAAGGGTTTCTCATTCAAATAAGTACGTAAAACCTGCCTTGCTGTTTCTTGGGGAGTCATAATACACGTTAGCTTATTAAAGGCTCCGAAGAGTTCTGCATAAATGGAACCCGTTTCACTCTGATTAACCCTGATTTCCTCAAATTTGCCCCTTTTTTAACAGAATACACAAACATTCCAGAAGGACTGGGGCATGCCTTGAAGCCTGAATTTTAGGCTCAAAGGATTGCAATGGGTCCAGCCCCAACTCCCTCCAGGGCAGGCATTGCTCAGGGCTGGAAAGTAATAGGTCCTGGAAACCATGACCCCTTACCCCACCTGCCATCCCACCACAGCACTTTGCCTAAGGCAGGCATTTGTCAACCAGCTAGCAACAGGATGGAGCAAGAGGCTCTAACTCAACCAGGATGAGAGGGAGCCCCAGCAACAATTTCATCTCCCAGAGGCCCAGGGATTGAGAAAGACTGGAACAGGGCAATGATACCACAGGTCCAGCTTACTGGTCTCCAGCCCTTTCCAGCCCCCAGCACAAAATGTTTCAATTCCTCCCTCTCTACCTTGCACCCAGGTGCAAGCTGTAAGGAAGGCTCAGTTGCTTCCCAGGACCTCTGACTATGAGAGGGAGAAGCCCAGAAAACCTCACAAGAAAATTCAGCCCTTTGGAATGAAGTCCTGCCCCTGCTCCAGAACCTCCTGTGGCTCGCTATGACTCCAGTGGCCTCCATTCTCTACCTGCTGGGAAATCACCTCTCCCAGAATGTCTAGCACTGAGCACTCACAATATGTACATGAGTGGAGTGTCACACAGTAGTGTTACATTCGCACATGGGTAGGATGAGGGACTGCCAGGATCATCAATCTCTCGCATTTCTCCAGGATGCTCTATTTCAAACTTCCAGAAAGTATGTACACTACTTGCTTTGTTTTCTCTTGCTCATGCCTCTGGGTAGTAGACAGATGATGGTCATTCCTCCCATCTCTGTAAGGGGTAAACTGAGACCCAGAGTGGTTAAGAGGCTGCCGCATAAGATAAAGGCCCAGCCAAGACTAACATTCAGTTTGAAGTTCCTGGCCCTGTGCATGTCCCCCCTGCAAAAGGCTCTAGAAACAGATCCCCTGCAATTGGGATGCATTGGACTTTTCACACATGATTACCTTCCAGCCCAAGTCCCTCTAATTACAGCTGCCTTTTCTGCCAACAACTCTCACTTCTTTCCCAAAGTATATGCTCCTGGGAAACAAGTGCCCTCTGGCGGCCTTCTCAGGTGCTACGCCAATGGCCACCAAGGGGAAGAGGGGCAGAAAAAGTCCTCAACCTTTTCAGAAGAGGAAAGGGAGAGGAGGGACCTGACTCACCACCCCAAGCCGTAAGTCCAGTCCATCTTCCATGGGGCGAGGGAAGAGGAATGATGGTGTCTTAGAGGCCCTTCCTAAACCCACTGCCTTCAGGATAACATTCAAATTCTTAGTCTTCATTCACTCCCCAAACATTTCTCCCTATAGCTATGAGCCAGTCTCTGTGCTGCTACTGGGAACAAGAGGCCATGAAGCCCTGAGGAGCTCCCAGCTTATCCAGGAGGCCCCAGGCTGTTCTCTCTCCCTAAACCTGGTTCCCACCATTGAGGGGCCAAATGGCTCCCTCCATCATGACCTCTCCCTAGTATATTTTTTTTTTTTGAGGAAGATTAGCCCTGAGCTAACTACTGCCAGTCCTGCTCTTTTTGCTGAGGAAGCCTGGCCCTGAGCTAACATCCGTGCCCGTCTTCCTCTGCTTTATATGTGGGATGCCTACCACAGCATGGTTCGCCAAGCGGTGCCATGTGTGCACCCGGGATCCAAACTGGCGAACCCCAGGCCAATGAGAAGCGGAACGTGCGCACTTAACCTCTGTGCCACCGGGCCGGCCCCTCCCTAGTATCTTTTTTTAGGAACAACTGGAGAGAGGAAGAAAATCTGGAGAACGGTGTCCTGAAAGCCAAGTGTAGCAAATGTTTCTAGAAGGGAGAGGTCAACTGTATCAGTGCTGTAATGGATGGGTGCTGAGCAGAGTAAGACCAGGTGTGCAGAGTAGTTGCTGGATTCAGCAAAATGAAGGTCCCTGGAAAACTCACAAAATGCTGTTTCTGTAGATTAGGGAGGGTGAATGTCTGATTGGAGTGGATCCGAGAGAAAATAGGAGGAGAGAAATTAGAGACAACTTTTTCGAGTTTTACTGTGAAGGGAAGGAGTATACTGGAGAAGAAAGTGGGGTCGAGGGAAGGTTATTTTACTATTAATAAAAAACTTTTCATTGAAATATACCATTCATACAAAAAAGGGAACAAATTATGAGTTTGCGGCTCACTGAATTCCCGCAAAGTGAATATAGTCATGGAACCAGCAGCCAGTTCAAGAAACAATGTGATTGGTTCCCAAAAGGGACCAGTTCCTCATGGCCCCTTCCAGTCACCACCACCCCCAAAGATAACCAGTACCCAAGCTTTTATCGCCAAGGATTAAAAAGCAGGACTTTCCATTTTTTAAAACTTTATGTCAATGGAATCAAACAGCATGTCCTCTTCTGTCTGGCTTATGTTCGACATAGATTGTGAGATTCATCCATAGTGTGAGTAGTTCTTTCCTTTCCATTGCTGTATAAAAGAACCTCTGTTTGCCCCTATTATATTGTTGGTGGGCATTTAGGTTGCTTTTTGCTTGGCCCTAAAGTGAATAATGCTGTGAACATTCGTGTAAGTGCTTTTTGGTGCACTCATGAACCGTGCTATACCTTCTGTGCCGTCTCTTGCCTTCCCAGAGCCTTCCTGTGGCTGCTTCCTCACCTCCCACCTCTCCCATTCATTCAACATGATGAAGATGTCCATTTGCTCACCCTCGGTGACTCCCTTAAGGGTATGTCTGAACCATGGACTGATCACTCGCTCCATTGCAGTTCCTTCCCCAGCCCCACCTTCATGGGCCTCTCCTGCTACATCCAGGCTTCAGTGCTAGTGCTCCTCAGACCCAGTCTCCTAAAACATTCTTTGCCCACCCTCAGCAGACATTACCTTCCTCACCCGAATGAGCCCCAAATTTCTCTCCTGAGTGCTAACCCCAGACAGTGCACAAGCACAAAACTGAGCTCATCAAATTCCTCCAAGAACTGTGCTGCCTACTGTTGAAATAATATGACCATGTAGCCAGGTGCTTAAACCATTACCAGGGAATACCTCCCCGTCCACCACCTCAACTCTCAGGTATCAACATCCAGTGAACTCCACCTCCTACTGGGCTCCGAGGTCAGTCCCTTCCTCCTGTTGCTGAGGCCCTGCTTTGGTTCAGGATATCACCATTTCTTACTAGAACTGTTTGGACGTCCCCTCCTTGTTCCTTCAGCTTCCCCACTCTCCCCCACTGATCCACCCTGCAGCAATTCTGATCCTATTATCACCCACCCTCCACACCCTCCACTGTCCACAGGATGAGGCCAAACCCTCAGCAAGCTCTAAGTCCTTCAAGAACTATCCCCTTCCTCCTACTTGGGTCTCTCACAACCACTCCCATGTGCCCATTCTAGGACTGGGCTGGAGTGACTCAGAAGTAGTTCCTGGAAAGTGCTGTTCTCACCTCTTGGCTTCTCAGGACACTTTCCTCTCCTTAGAAAGCACCCCACCCCAAATTCCCCCTTTTCAGGGACCTACACCTTCAAGCTTCAGCAGCTTTAATCTCCTTTGGGAAGTGCCCCCTCTTCCTCCCCTTCAGCTTTCTCCATCTCCATCTCCTCCCCTCCTCCAGGTCCCACCAACCCTCTACAAATGGCAGCCATTATCACGATGACAGTTCCATTATTATAAGGATCATTTTGAGATATTGCAGTTGGCAGGTGTGAGCCCCCTGAGGGTAAGAATTGTGGCATTTTATTTCAAGTGCTGGGTTTGTGCCAGTAAGCAATGAATAAACATTTGTTGAATGAATGAATGCAAGAACAGGAATGTTGAGCCAAGTATTAAATTACATAAAACAAGAGGAGAGAGGAGACATTTTTCAAAGATTTTTTTTTTTTGAGGAAGATTAGCCCTGAGCTAACATCTGCAGCCAATCCTCCTCTTTTTGCTGAGGAAGACTGGCCCTGAGCTAACATCCGTGCCCATCTTTCTCTACTTTATATGTGGGACGCCTACCACAGCATGGCATGCCAGGTGGTGCCATGTCCACACCAGGATCCAAACCAGCGAACCCCTGGCCGCCGAAGCAGAATGTGCGAACTTAACCGATGTGCCACCGGGCCGGGCCCTAAAACCAGATTTATAGGAGAAAAATCCAATTTAATATGTACATATTGGAGACCACAGAGAAATGATGCTCAGAGAGTAAACAAAGCAGGCAGTATACCTATATTTTGCATAAAGAAACAGTAAATTTGTGAGGAATGACAGGACGAAGAAACTTAGGTTTGGAGTACACAAGAAGTGAGGAATCTGAGCAGACTTTAGGCTTGAGATAGTAAATTAGTAAAAGTAACAGGGTTTGTTTATACAGGCTTTACAGCCCTGAATTCCCTAGCTCTGGTGATAAGGATGTCTCTTACTCCTGGTGTGGGAAGGGTACCTTTCACATGGGAGATTGATTTCCTGCTTTCAGGGAGAAAAGAGAGAAAATGCTTTTTCTTTTTCTGCATTGGCTGCTTCTCAAGTAACTTTTAATTCAAAATAATCAATACTCCCCTATGTGATATTTAGGGGCAGCTTGCCCTGGGCCCCAATAAAATAGTGGATTGGGTGGAGAGGGTACCACAGACCATGCAACTGTGACAGTAGAGAGGCCTAAATAGGCTGGGGTTTCCAGAGGGACAGGGGGGTCATGGCTAGTGCTGGAGTGCTTTGGAGGGAAAAGGGAGATGAAGTAGGAGAGGAGGGTGCCTCACTGTAAAGGATCTGGTGTTCTGGGCCAAAGGTTTTAGGCTTCAGCCTGTCAGCTGTTGCCTTTCAAACTGTAGGTCACAGGCCATCATAACATTAATTTTAGGGCCTCACAGTTGGGACTTTTTTTTTTTTGAGGAAGATTAGCCCTGAGCTAACTATTGCCAATCCTCCTCTTTTTGCTGAGGAAGACTGGCCCTGAGCTAACATCCATGCCCATCTTCCTCTACTTTATACATAGGATGCCTACTACAGCATGGTTTTTGCCAAGCAGTGCCATGTCTGCACCCAGGATCCGAATTGGCAAACCTGGGGCTCCCAAAGCAGAATGTGTGCACTTAACCACTGCACCACCAGGCCAGTCCCAGTCAGAACTTTGTAAGTGACATAAAATAAAGTAGAAAATAATGTGTTGCATGCAGTATGAGTAAATGATGTATTGAAAAAAAAATTTTTTATAACTTTTTTTTTTGGAGGAAGATTAGCCCTGAGCTAACATCTGCTGCCAATCCTCCTCTTTTTGCTGAGGAAGACTGGCCCTGAGCTAACATCCATGTCCATCTTCCTCTACTTTGTATGTGGGACGCCTGCCAAAGCATGGCTTGACAAACGGTGCATAGGTCTGCACCCGGGATCCGAACCAGTAAACCCTGGGCTACTGAAGCAGAATGTGTGAACTTAACCACTGCACCACCAGGCTGGTCCCTGAAAACTTTTTTTTTTTTTTTTGAGGAAGATTAGCCCTGAGCTAACATCTGCAGCCAATCCTCCTCTTTTTGCTGAGGAAGACTGGCCTTGAGCTAGTATTCGTGCCCATCTTCCTCTACTTTATATATGGGATGCCTACCTCAGCATGGCTCGCTACGTGGTGCCAAGTCTGCACCAGGGATCCAAACCGGTGAACCCCAGGACGCCGAAGCAGAACATGCACCCTTAACCGCTGCACCACCAATGGGTTGGCCCTGAAAACTTTTTAATATGCGAGTTCCTGGTCATGGGTCCAAAATGCATGGGAGCCCCTACTTTAAGCAATGGGGTGGGTACAAGGGATTTCAGCAGAGGGTGGGAGGAGGAAATCAGATTTGCATTTAGAAAGATCACTTGGGGGTCAGGGCTTGGGAGCCCAGCTAGACCAGGGCAGCAGCAGAGAGGAAGAATGTGTAGATGGAGGTGCCATTTCCTGCCAGGGGCACTAGGGAGGGTAGCAGGTTTGGAGGGAAAGAGAGAAGTGGACTTGAGACAAGGAGAGTTTGAGTTGCTAGTGGGCCATTCTAGGTGGATTCAGACAAGGGACTGGAATTCAAGTTCTGTTGACATACGGACTTGGGAGTTCTGTGGGAAAAGGGAAGGGGCTGAAGGAGTACTGGAGGTGGGTGAAACTGTTCAGGAAGCACCCGTGAAAGAATGAGGGGCTTCTGCCAGAAAAGTTCATCATCCCAGAGCGAACATTTAGCCATGAGACAAGACTTACCTGTGTTCAGAACACCATCCTACACAGCACAATCTATTACAAATGCAACTTATGTATTAGAATAATGTGTGTGATCTCTGGTCTTCAAGGCCATAAAAGCCATACAGTTTAGTGGTTCCCAAACCTGGTTGTGTTTCAGAAAAATTCAGAGAGCGTTCTAACTATACAGATTCCAGGCAGGGCCCCAACACCAAGCCGATGAAATAAAAATATCCAAGGGAGACCAGAGGATGTATATTTTCAAAAAAGCTCCCCAAACTGGTAGTCATAGAAAATAATGAAAAAATGAGGAACTCTATCTGCTGATATTGAACCAACGCCAAGATATATGAAGTGAAAAAAAGCAAGGTTCAGGACAGTGTTTATAATATGTTATTGTCTGTGAAAAACGAAAAGTTTGTGTGGGAAAATATGTACAGAGACTTGTTAGCACAGACAGACTCTAGGAGACCCCCAGGGAGGAAGACGGGGTAGCTGGGGACAGGGATGGCAGGGCAATTTACTCCAGGCCTTTTTTGGCATCATTTAAATTTGTATCATGTAAATGGATTGCCTACTCAATAAATAAATAAACAAATAAAAATCAAGGCTCCCCCGATGATTGTGATGTAGAAAGGGAATTTGGGAAGCCCTGATTCTAGGTACTCCTCCTCACCTCGACGGCACCTAAGACATTGGTTATCTAGCCTCCTGGACTGTTTATTACATCTTAGAAAGCTCTATTAGTTCTGACCTTCCTTCTTAGTGTTAAACTGAAACCTAGCAGCCTCCAGGGAGGCTCATGCTGCCTCCTGTAACCATGCAGAAGAAATCCGATCATGCTACTAGCACAGCTGGGCAAAAGGAGAATGGGCACATGTAAAACATTAAATCAGAAAAGGAATGCTTCTTTTTCTACAGAAAATAAATCTAAGAAATTGATGGGAAATTTTTTGGATTTTCTTTGTTGTTTTTGCTTTTGTTTTTAGCAGGAGGAATTCCTTCTCCAAATAAAATATACAGGGCACCGTGATACATAAAGCAGATTTAAAAGTCGAGTTTCTCTGGTTCCCAAGGAGTGGCAGGGAGGAGCCAGGAGCCCTGCTGGGGTACCTCAGTGCTTGAGAGACACAACTATGGTCCACCTCTCTCACCACACGCAGGGAGAAAATGAGGCCTACATCGTTCCTGCATTATCTCCTCCCTAGTTCCAGTCACCACCATCTCACAGTAGGACCTTGTGATCCCCTCCAAACTAGTCTCCCCAGCTCTACCATTGCTGCTCTCTAATCAATTCTCCACTCTGCAGCCAGGCTTATCTTTTCAAAATGTAAATGTAAACCTTCCAATTGTTTCCCATTGACTTTGAGATAAAGTCTGAGTTCCAGAACGTGGTCTGTGGCCCCTATAGGGTCTGGGCGGGCCCTCCCCAGCCTCCTCTTTTTCCGTTTGTTCACTGCCACACACACAGGACTCCTTCCAGCCTCAGAGCCTTTGCTTAGGGCCTGTCCCTCTGCCTAGAACACTCTTTGTTCCACTTCCTAAGGCCTTATCCTTCTGGACACTTCCTCAGGGTTTCCCTGATACACCAGACCAGATCGAATTCCCTTCTTAAACACTCTCAAAGCATTCACACTTTTTCTTTGCAGCATGTATTCCATCTACATGTGCTGAGGGGTCCCCTGAACCAGGCACTGGATGGTACTATTGCAGGGAAAAGGAAAGGCAGTCTCTACTCTTTTGAGTTTATAGTCAAATTAAATAATCACAGAAACAAATGTAAACATGTGGTGCCTGGAAGGTGGGTGATAACAGGGCAATGTATCAGCCAGGGTGTCTGAGGGTAGAGCTTTTCTGGGAAGAGTGGGTGTCAGCTGAGTGATGTGGGTATGGGGCTGAGGAGGGCATTCGAGGCAAATCTCCAAGGAAGCATTGACCCTTCCTGTTTGGCTCATTGGTATGGACAATGAATAAGTGAGCAAATATTGATTTGCCCCAGAAGCAGAACCAGATTAGAACTCAGACCCCACAATTCACAGTGCAGGGCTCTTCCGTTCCCCTAATGCTGCTCCAGGATTTTGGAGAGCATGCCTAAGTGAATGGGGAAGGGGGTTTGGTTAAATTATCCCTTTCTTTTTGTTTCCATTTCACAACTGAAATGGCCCCTAACCATAATAAAAATCACTCTCAACACTTCAGTCAGCTTTTTTTAATTTAATTTAATTTATTTTATTTTTTGAGGAAGATCAGACTTGAGCTAACATCTGCTGCCAATCCTCCTCTTTTTGCTGAGGAAGACTGGCCCCGAGCTAACCCATCTTCCTCTACTTTATATGTGGGACGCCTGCCACAGCATGGCTTGCCAAGCGGTGCCATGTCCACACCCAGGATCTGAACCGTCAGATCCTGGGCCACCACAGCAGAATGTGCACACTTAACCGCTGTGCCACTGGGCCAGCCCCCAGTCAGCTTTTAAAAAGGAAAAAAGCCAATGGCTCTTTGACATTTCTGACACCAAGTTTTTATTCCAATACTTGGACTTGCTGGTGGAAGTGCTCCAGTACGTTAATCCACTTGGGCTGATCCCATTCAGGGAATGTCTACTCCAGCAAGGAGAGAGGGCTTTCTATTCCTTTATTGCACCGTGAAACAATTATTGACTGTATATTCACAATACACACATGTACAAAAAGTCCAAAATGTTGACAGTTGTTTCTCTGAAGATGGAAGAACTACAGATGATTTTTTTCAATTATGCTTATCTGTATTTTCTGAGGTTATAATTATTTTGTATTATTCACATAATACAAACCTTTGAAAGCAAACCTTTTTTAAAAAATATTTAATTTAATAAATGTAATAACAGGCCTTAAGCAGAAGTAGTGCTCATAATCTCTATCAAACACCTAAAATAAATATACAATCTAAGCAGAGTGTTTACTCTGAATATGCTGTCTAAAGACAAGTCCTCTTGCAGCCTGATTGCTGTACCATGCCCCTCTGATAAAATCATTTATTCCAGGAGCTGCCACTGGTGCAGGGGATATAAAAATAAATACAGTCACCTATAAAACGGGGATAATTCCTCTCTCACAGAGTTGTTGTAAGGATTAAATGAATTAATACAGATAAAACACTTGGAACAGTGTCTGGCACACAAGAACTACATAAGCATTAGCTATTATTCTATCTACGGTATTGCTATCTAGTAGCAACCAATGGGGTAAGACAGGGTGGCAGAGAAGGAAATGATTCTGAGAAAATATAGTAAGAGCTAAAATGGAAGCGAGCTAAGATTGCTAAGGCCCTCGGCCCAGGCTGGCCTGTAGGGTCAAGTCTTGTGGTCAGCGGCTTGAGGTCGGCACAGCCTGCAGGGTCTTCGATGGCCCGCTGGACAGGAAGGGTGGACAGGTGCGTTAGCGCTAGCGACTTGGGCCCTGCTGTCTGGGAGGCAGAGCCCGGCCCTTGGGTTCCTCAGTTCCCTCCCTCGGTATAGAATGGGGGCCTGGAGGACCAGGGCCGAAGGGAGGGGCCCACAGTACTGCACGGTTATAAGTCGAGTCAAGGCTGGGCCCGGCCTGGCCTCCAGCGGCCGGGACAGCCTTCTCTAGCCTCCACATTCCCTCAGCCTTTGGGGCACGGGGCGATGCAGCAAAGACCCAACGCGAATAGGACCGGACTGGATCGCTACGCAATGTGGAAACTACGCGTTCCAGCATGCAACGGGCCAAAAGGGGCTTTCCGGTTCGACCTGAGCCTCGCAGGTTCTGCTGGGAGTTTTCATTGCCTCTGAGCTCCCTCTCATTCCGAGCAGATCAGGTCTTCTCTAGGCCCCGCCCCTCTCTGAGAGCGGGTGACCTCACGGTGTCCCGCGAGCTGCTTCCTTCTTCACCTCTCATTGGCCCAGTCTACCTGCCATTCGGGCGCGAGGAGCAGAAGTCGCTTACTGATTGGTGGATTCCGTTTGGCGCCAACTAGGAAAGGGGGGCGGGGCAGTGGCGGTCCCCAGTGAGCAGCTATTACCGCGAAAGGCCACCTTGGCAGCGACAGTCCGAGAGTGAGCTGGAGGTCGGCTTGGTTCTCTGCCACCCCGGGCTGGGCAAGGGGGTGAGGGAAAAGCGAGGAGAGTGTGAGCCCAGGCCGTTGACTCGGGGCTCTGGCCACTATCCCTTCCTGATCCGCCGCGTTTGTTTGGATTTAATCTTCAGGTTGCCGGCGCCCGCCCACCGCTGGCCTCGCGGGGTGAGGGGGGAACACCCGTGCGTGTGCCTGGCTCCTGCCTGGTCTGGACATCCGCCCGTCCGCGCCGCTTGCCCGTGGCAGCCGCGACCCTGAACCGCGGGATCGTGTTTGTGTTTGACCCGCGGGCGCCGGCTACTGGGCGCGCGGTCGAGGCCGGTGCCGGCGGGGCGGGGCGGGCGCGGCGGAGGCGGCGGAAGAGGGAGCGGGAGCCGTGGGAGGCCGGGCGCCGCCATGGAACTGGGCCCGGAGCCCCCGCACCGCCGCCGCCTGCTCTTCGCCTGCAGCCCCCCTCCCGCGTCGCAGCCCGTCGTGAAGGCGCTGTTCGGCGCGCCAGCCGCCGGAGGCCTGTCGCCTGTCACCAACCTGACGGTCACCATGGACCAGCTGCAGGGGCTGGGCAGGTGAGGAGGGACCGGCGAGCAGTGCCGCGGGCCGCTGGCCTCTCAGACGGCTCTCGGGGAGATCAGGCCGGGAAACGGGCACGGAGAAGGGCGAGACCTGCCCGCCCGCATCAGGCGGGGGCTCACCATGTGCACCCTCCCCCCAAGCGGAATGTTGAGCGGGAGAGGCCCCCCTTAGCCCCGAGCCAGGCCCGGTAGTAGGGGGGGTGGGCGGCCCCAGCTCGCCACTTCTTTCGGATTGCCCTATACTCTTCTTCTGTCCCTATCCTAGGAAGCTCTTTGAAATCTACCCCCACGGGGCAAAAGCAGGCCGTTCTAGGCGCTCACTTCCACTCTTTGCTGAACTTCCTCACAGGATCTTCGTTTCCTGTGAGCTTTGTTCCTTCTCAACAAAGGGACATGGCATTTTGTTTCCTGGCGTTTGCACAAAATCATCGCAATCGCTCTCCCCGTGCACATTCCTGATGTCCACCCCGATGCTTTCCATAACGAGGCCAGGCCTTTTCACTCAACTTTCCATACTCAAAAGCTCCCTCAACTTTTTCTTATAGCAAGAAATGCATCCTACAGTGTTTCTGGTGGAGCTGTTTTCCCTTCAATCTTGGACATCCCATTTTCTAAGTAAGCACGTGTCTTACACGTTTTCCAACCTCTGAAAAGCAGGAACTTGTCCTAGTCATCTTTCATCCCAGCTTTGAGCACAGTACCTAGAACACATGCTCTCATTTCAGGAAATACTCCAAGAGGCATCATAGTTTATCCTGTCCTACAGTGTGACCCAGGCCATGCCGACCCACTCCTTTCTCATTTCCTTTTATGCTCTAGTGCTAACTGGCTGTTCTGGATGGCAAAGTGTTCTGTGGTGTGGCCTAGATGATGATTGATGAATGATGGTTGATGGCAGCCTGGCTACTTGCTAACCTCATGGCCTGTCTCCTGTGTGTGACCTTTTAATTATGTCCTAGAAATATATACATAGAATTATTTCTCTTGGTTTCAGTGAGTATGAACAGCTACTGGAAGTGAAAAACAGCAGTTTGCAGAGAATGGGTTCCTCCGAGTCAACTGATTCAGGTATTCTTTTAGTCTTCAGTATTTGTCACGTGTCTGCTTTGTGGGAGCAATGCTTGAAATTTGCTGAAACTTGCATCTCCACCTAGGAACTTAGTCTGGTGAGTAGTTGAGACAGTAAACAGAAGTCATGGCATTGGATTTCTTAAGAACAGTACAGAGGAGCCCCTGCCACAGTTTGTGAAGAGAGGAAACAAGTGTCAAGTGTCTGCAGGGAGGTGATGCGCTTGGTCTTGAGGATGAGTAATAGGGTAAAATTAACCATATCACTATAAGTGGCAATTCCAGAAATCTTATTGGTTAAAGTACAGAGTCAAACTGTTTAAAGTATTATGAAATTATTTCAGTGAGCCTGCTATGGAGGAAATGTGCGAGTGCATTTTATTCTAATTTATAAATTCACGTTACTGCAGAGTTCATCTGTATTTGCACATATACTTTAGGTTAGGGAACTGCAAGAGCAAAAATCTTCAAATATAGGCTGCTTAAGAACTAGGGATAGGATTCTCATTAGTGGCAGTGTGGCAAAGGAGAATACCACTCAGGAGCTAACACCTAACTTCCTTTAAGGTTGTACACACATCGTGGAGGAAAGGTGTGCTCTAGGCAGGCACTGGTGGGTCTGGGCCATGCTGAGCAGTGTCTTCTCCACCCTGCTGCCTTTGAGATGGTCACCTCGCTTGGTGTTATTTTGTAGAAGACAATACATACTTGCCTTGCTTGTCATATAACATAATTGTATTTTCCAAAGCCCCAAATTATGACAGGATAAAATATTTGAAATCCAAACTATTCCAGAAAACTGGGACCTATTCTTTCCGTAGTTGGAACTCACCGTCAGAAAGTTCCCTGGGTAACCCCCATCTGAAAAGCCAGGCAGTCACGAGGTTTGGTTTAATTCACACTCCTCAAATCCTGTTTCCCTTGATGATATTTGATGGCAAGAAGGAAAGGGAGATTAGTAGATATATCATGAAAATATTAAGACTTGAGCAAATATAAACTTTTTGACAATCAAATAGAGACTCAGCTTCAATTCTGGCAAAAGTCCCAGCCATATGTTTTTGTTGGCTGCCTTAGAGAAGCAGTATTAATAGTTTTATTTATTTGTTTGTTTATTTTCATGACAAGATGGTATTTCATGTATTATTCCCTGAGACTTTTTTTTAAATTTCCCATAGGCTTTTGTCTGGATTCTCCTGGGCCCTTGGACAGTAAAGAAAAGTATGTATTCACTGCTTTTAAATGTTTGTGCTTAGAAAAAAGGTTTCTTAATTTTTTAATGAAATTCTTCATCCTCTGGACTGGAGCTGTAGATTTATTAGCTGTACCTGGTAAGATTCCTGGATCTATACCCTGTAAACAATCTGGTATCTTTTGAGATTGCGTGGTTTGTGTCAGTTTTCAGAACTTCCCTTCCTTTATTTTAGCTGTAATTTGGGGGTTCTTTTCCAGTCTCACCCAAACCCTTGCTCTATCCTCTGATGTCATAGCCTTAGGAGAACGGGTATATTTTAAGAGAAGACCTGAGCTTGCTTTTTTCACCTAGAAGCCCGGTGTTGGGTGGGTGTGTGAGAACAAGACAGCTTCAAAAATCTGTTCTTCCATCTTGCCCAAAATGGGAATATTTTTGTCTCCTCCCAAACTATAGGTTAGACGCTGTGAATCTGCTAATATGAGAACCTCTTTACTTGCTTTGTTCTCATCATTTACCTTCTGATTTCATTGCAGCCTTGAAAATCCCATGAAGAGGATAAATTCTCTACCTGTAAGTTAGTTCCCTTGTTTATTTTGAACTAATACCTATTATCTGGCCCCTTACCTACCATTGTGGCCTTGACAGTAGACTGTAATTTAGGCCGTGAGGACTGCTATTCCTTAGTCCCATAAACACTCTACCTAAAGAACTTCAATAACAGTTGCCTCTTAAGGGCTTTTCTTCCATCTCTAACTATCAGTTTTATCAAACCAGAAAGGGTTCTTTTTGTACAAGTGATGTTATTTGGGAGTGGTTTGACACCCTACATCCCTGCTGAGAGTGCTATAGACCTTGTGAGGTTAGGCTAAAGCTGTGTAGGAACTTCTGTCCCGCGTTCTATCAAGGTGGAGCCCTGGCCACATTCACTGGTTACCTACTGCAGTGTGTGAGGAGCTAGGCCCTCCCTCCAGCTTTCCTTTTTTCTTTAGAGAACTGAGTTCCCATTGAATTTTCATTTACATGCCCTAATTTCTTTTGTCACTGATAGCAGAAGCTCTTGGGGTGTAGCCCAGCGCTGAAGAGGAGCCATTCCGACTCTCTTGACCATGATGTCTTTCAGCTGATTGACCAGGATGAGAACAAGGAAAACGTGAGTTGTGGCATCAATCTACTAACCTAGGGCAAAGGAAAAGCCCACAAGTGTCAGTGGCTCACAGAGAAACGGCTGGGCTGCTTTCTAAACCTTCACCAAAAGTCATGATGGTCTTTGGCCTCAGAACAACCTGCATTTGGATCCTACTGCTTACTAGCTGTGTGACCTTGGCAAGTTCTTTCTTTTTCTAGGCTTCTTTGTTTGTAAAATAGGAATAGCAGTACCTTGTAGGGCTGTGTGGGAGTTGAATAAGATAATGTAGATAAAGCATTTCAAATCCTTCCTGGCAGGTAGGAGTTGCTCAGATAGTAGCTCTTAGGAGTAATTATATCCATAAATAGTTTATCTGGAAAGGTCTCCCCAGGCCTTCTTTGCCTCTTTGTGCTGATCCTGGGATGAGTTGTAAGCTTAGGAAAACACTTCTTGACAGTATTTGAAAGACTAGGGCCAACAAGTCCCAGGGAATCTCAGCGTAACTGAAATGGTAGCTCAGGGGGTAAGCTTGTGGTTGTCCGTCCGAAACTCCAAGAACACCCTGACCTGATTTTTCTCTCACACCTGGCAAGGTGCCTTGCACAGGGTAGGCATCCAAAAGTTAAATGAATTAGCTCAACTTTTCCAGTCTTCTTTCTTACTCTATTTCCATATCTGTTTTCTCCCATTTTCCATTCTCTGCTAAAATGCCACAGTTCATAATCCTTATAATCTTCCAAATTTGGTGTGAAGCCTACTGCCTCCATGAACTCTCTCAGTGATTCCTTTGGCAACTTGCAAGATGTCCTAAGGGAGAGTACAGAAATGAGTTCCTGCCTTGAGTGCTTGGAACACTGTGTCAGCCTCTGCGTAGTGCTTTCTACTAAATAGTCCAAAGCTATACTGAGGCCTGGTTCCCCCAGCACTGTCTGAACTTGACTTCTCCCAGGGTTGCCTGGAGCTTTGTTCTAGAGGGGAAACAGTCTTAAGTTAAAGAGCTCTTGCTCTGTAGTTGTCCTGTCTGGCCATGAAGCCAGATCTTAGGCACATCACTTACCTGTAAGGCCTACTTTCCTCATCTATAAAATGGGGATGATTGGGTTGTGGTTGATGGTTAAATGAGCTAATGCACAGCAAGCACTTAGTGCTGTGTTAGCTTATAAATACTCTGATATTAGCTGTTATTGCTCTGAGCCTAACATAACAAGTTAAGTGGATATTTTAGGGTAGGAGGATTATAAGTGCTTTTAATTTTTAAGTAAATGGAATTATACAGGATATATTCTATCACTTCTGGCTTCTTTCTCTCAACATTATGTGAAATTCATCCATGTTGTTGAGTAAACTAGTAGGGTTTTTTTTCCCCTTTGCTTTTAGTATGGTATATAGTAATTTTCAGTGGAAAAAGATTATCTGCCATTGGTAGGAAGAAGGTGGAAAATACAAAGCCCTCAAACGTATAAATCTAGAGTGGAAAGTTTCGGCTCTCATTCACAGGCAATTATATTGAAATGATTTTACTTTAGATTTTAGAAAGTTGATTTAGCTTATAACTCAGTATTTTGTATACTTGGCAAATACTCATGTGTTTGTTAGGAAAGAAAGTGTTTGTGGTGAGAGAAAAAAATGCTGCCTTAGAAGTTAGCTGTTGACAGAGTCTTTGAAATTCTTAGTTACCCAGATCCAGTGTTGGAATTAGATCAGAAATGGGTAAACCCTTAGTTTGGAGGCAGTTATAAGCAGGTGATCAGTGCCCACTCCCTTGCCTGCCTCACGTGAGCTACAGCCAAGGCCCTAGAGCTGGTTTTCATGAACAGTAGAAGATGTCTTGACTATACTGTCTTGCAGGAAGCCTTTGAGTTTAAGAAGCCAATCAGACCTGCATCTCGTGGCTGCCTGCACTCTCATGGACTTGAGGAGGGTAAAGACCTCTTCACACAGAGGCAGAACTCTGCCCCAGCTCGGATGGTATGTGCTCTGGCTTTCATAGGGGAGATCTGATGGGAAGAGAATTAAAGCACCCTCTTTAAATTGGAGTTGAAGACACTATAGTAGCTCATGCTGTCTTTACCTTGACTTTGTCTTTTGAAACTAGACTGTCACATTTTTTTGTGTTTTTGCTGTGTCTGGAGAACAGACAGGCAGAAGCAGAGTGAGAGATGCTATGTTTGAAATGTTGGACTTGAACAAGGAATATTTGACCTTGTTGATTCTGGGAAAATAATCTGCAGGCATCCTGCATCATTCCTCTAAATGTATGTATGGTGGGATTATATGTCTTACTTAAAACTTGCCCTTTACAATGCATCCTGAGTGCCAAGAGGTGCTTCCCACAGTGATTTTGTTTGAAGAGACCACTTGGCTTCTTCCAAAGGTAGTTTCTTAAGAACTATGATGGAGTCTAGTGAACCCACTGCATATAGGCTACCTGACCAGTATTTGAGGCCACTTGCCCCTGGTTTTTTAATTTTCCAGACAGACTGTCATTCCAAAGTTTCCTGCGTTGATCTGACAGCTATAGACTAGAGAGGTCCAACTTGAGCAAAATGACCACATTTGATCTCCAGTTTTTCCTGGGAACTTGCATCTGAAAATACAGCTTTCCAATCTGGCTGGTGGTCTGAGGTTCAGGTTCAGCAGTATTGCTGTTCTGTCTAGCATTTGCACAAAGTACTTTTATGTTTTCTTGTATTTAGTCCTCATAAGCCTGTGAAATAGTTGGAGTTAGTCCATTTTACAGACTGGGAAAGTCCGGTTAGGCAGGAAGGTTGGGCAGTTTGCCAAAGGACGCAGATAAACAGAAGACCGGGATTTAACAAAATTTCCTGATGCCCAAGTACACAGTAACCTTTAGAGAGTTGGGTAAAACTAAGCATCTTTAGTGTGTGCTTGAAGACCAGAGGAGCACCAGGGTTTCCTGTGGTCATTTGGCCATCCCTAATTATAGGTGCTGAGGGTGCAAACTGAAAGAAAGCCAGCACTAATCTCAGTGGTTTGGCTTTTGATCATATCTGAGGGTATTTCTTTCGTATCCTTGCTTTTAATCTCCAAGCATAATCAGTGACTTCTTGGTATAAGAATCGTGGAGTAAGAATTAGGTCTTGTCCAGAGATTTGTCTGTTATTTTCTATAGCACATCTGTACCTGGGGTCCCAGAACCTAGGTCACAAAAACTGGTATTATATAGGGGCTGCCCAGTGGCATAGTGGTTAAGTTCATGTGCTCCTCTTCAGCAGCCTGGGGTTCACCAGTGAGGATCCCGGGCACGGACCTATCACCGCTTATCAAGCCGTGCCGTGACAGGTGTCCCACATAGAAAATAGAGGAAGATGGGCACAGATGTCAGCTCAGGGCCAGTTTTCCTCAGGAAAAAAAGGATTGGCGGCAGTTAGCTGCAGTTAGCTCAGGGCTAATCTTTACACACATACACACACACACACATAAAATTGGTATTAGAATGTGAGCCTTCAAAAAGTGCTGCCCTGTGATACAGTTGCCTGCTCCTGGGCTTTGCTGGCTTAAAAACTGCCAGTGTGCTCAGCTGCACTTGGGGAGGATCAAAGGCAACCCAGAACTTGTTTTATATTGTGAAGCCCAGCTAGTGCCTGAACCAGAGTAGGTGCGCAGCACGAAGATTCCTAGGTGAGTGATCCACTCTGAGAACCCGAGGGCCGCTTGAGGATTAATGCATTTATACCACGAAGGGATTTAGATTTTAAGGATTATCTGTAGGGCTTAAGTTGGGACTGCCTTGTTACTGTGGAAAAAAGATATATATCTCAACTTTATTCCTGGCTTTGGAAAGCACCTGGAAAAGAAATAATTCAGTATCAGCAATATTTGTATTAGCAGTGTTATCTCTAGATGGTAGATTTATGAATGGTTTTTCTAAATTTTCTATGTTAAATAGATATTTTGTAATGGGAGTTTCCCCCAAAAAACAATATAAGGTTGCTGTTGCCTAATGAGATGCCCCCATTTTCACTCCAGGAGTGATTCTTTGTCCTAGGGAGGGAGTGTAGGAGGGAGAAAAACTTGGGCTTTGGAGTCAAACAGGTGAGCTGGATGATCTTGGTAACCGCTCTTAAGCATTGGTTTCCTGTTATTTCAGATTTTATTTTTCCTTTTTCTCCCTAAAGCCCCCCAGTACATAGTTGCATATTTTTAGTTGTGGGTCCTTCTAGTTGTGGCATGTGGGATGCCTTCTCAGCATGGCCTGACGAGGAGTGCCATGTCCGTGCCCAGGATTCAAACTGGCGAAACCCTGGGCCGCTGAAGCAGAGTGTGCAAACTTAACCACTTGGCCACAGGGTCAGCCCCCAAGCAGCTATCATTTAAATTCCAAGTCTAAAGAACTAGATTTTCTAGGACCAGGCCACCCTTTATTTCCCTCTGTCAGAGCTAGTTACGTAAGCATTCTCTAGGCCGTTTTGTGGTCTCCGTAGAGACTTGTATCTTCTCACCCTTCCTTGTTCCAGCAGATTGTTATACTTTCACAACCCTCGTGTTGCTCCATCTTCACCAGTTAAAATCCTGGTAAAACAAACCTTGTCCTTCACAAGAGGCGATGCCCAGATCCTACTGTAAAGTGAATTGCTTCTGGGAAGAGTTCTTTGTGAAGGCTACTAGGCCTGACTAATCTTGGGATTCATTTTCCTTTGGTTAGCGGCTGCTAAAATTTTACTTCTTGTAACAAATATTGTATGCTTTCCTCATAAAAACCAGTGGCCCACTCAAGGAAATCAAAGCTGATCACTTATTAACAAGCCATGAATTCTGTCTTGTAGCTTTCCTCAAATGAAAGAGATAGCAGTGAACCAGGGAATTTCATTCCTCTTTTTATGCCCCAGTCACCTGTGACTGCCGCTTTGTCTGATGAGGATGATGGCTTCATGGACCTTCTCGATGGAGAGAATCTGAAGGTACTGTGTGTGTGTGTGTGTTTTTCTATCCATTCTACTAACTACCCCCTGGAGAAGCCATGCAAAGAACAGCGATTCCCCAGGGCTTGAGTTGGCTGGTATTTTTGTTCATTTGGTGAGGATTTATTGAGACTCTGCTTCTAGCCTGATTAAATCCTGTCGGGGGACTTCAAAAGAAGGCACTGATGATCCTTCTTACCCCAACGGAGCTGACAATCTGTTTTTGTGTAAGAGACATGAACCAGAACAGTGGAGGACTGGCTGCCACGTGGCATAAATCTAAAGAGACTGAGGATACCTCCTCACATACCTTCACAGGGGGTGCTTTTAGTTATGTTCAGATATCTGAACTGTTACGTGTGGTTCTCTTCTGACCTTAAAATTTTGGGGAGTGGGGAAGACGCGTGAACATTAGATGCCTCCTATCTAAGCCTGTCTAGTATTCTTAGGCAGAATTATACCTAAAGCATTTAAACTAATGTTAATCTCTAGTGGATCTTTGTAACACAGTTTTTCTCTTTCTTTAGAATGATGAAGAGACCCCATCATGCATGGCAAGCCTGTGGACAGCTCCCCTTGTCATGAGAAGAACCACAAACCTTGTAAGTTGTTCTGGTGTGTCTATAGGGAGCCTTGAGTAATTGGGCCTCTGGGACAGAGTGGACTAGACTAAACAGAAAACTAACCCATTTGTCCATGTCCTCACTGGCATCAAAAATTGTTTCGTGTGAGATTCTGTCTTTGAGTGTATGGACCTCTCCCCTTGACTGATTACTAGTGTTCTCTGGTGTAATGCACACTGTTTTTCAAGTTTTTTATCCTCATTTGTGTGTGCGAAAGTCTGGGTAATATACATGCATGTAATCCTTGTTTTGATAATTTCTAGTTCATCCCAGCTATTCTTGGTCAGAGAACAACTGGTTGTGAACTGAAGGACTTTATGTAGCAGAGCTATGTTAACTGGAAGGGAGGAGGGATCAGTTACAAACATGCCACTTACGAGCCTATTGTGACTGTTTAGAATACTGCTGAAAATGTTCTCTGAATCATGTGAAGAGGAGGGAACAGATTGAAGGAACTTCGTAAATTAGAAATTTGGCTGTGATAGAGGTAAAGGAGAAGCCATGAGAATGACACCAAAGTTTTCAGTTTGAGAAATACTGTTAAGGTAGTTCCTTGATTTTGTTGGGTGTTTGTATGTGTATGTCTGTGTTTAAGTACCCGGAGGGTAGAAGAGCTGCTGTCTCCTGTCTTCTTAGCATCTGGTATGGTGTGGGTGTGCCCTTAATAATGCCACCTTAGCTGGGTACAGCCAAAGGTTGAATGGAATGACAGGATTTAGGCACCTGGATTTTATACCCCACCTCAGCTACCTATTGTGACCTTGAAGGATGCATTTCGTTTATGCATCTGTTCCTAATCTATAAGGTGTTCGATTAGAAGGGACCAGTTACTTTTGGATCTACCATCCAGGTAGTTTGAAAAAGCCTTTTTAGTCTGAAGACTATTTTCTTTCTTTTTTAGATCATTCTCATTTATTTATACTCCATAGCATCTAGCACAACACTAGACAAGCAACAGTAACTCACAGAATGCTTATATTTTTTAATTGAAAATACCCACCATCGATATATAGACAAGATTTATGTTTCCATCAGAGATACCTTCAAACAGGAAGTTAGAAGCAAGGCTGGGCCCTCACAGTTACACATCATTTATTATGCAAACACCTAGGGAAAATTAGATATCATAGTACAGACTCAGAGTCACACACCTTTAGGTATACATAGAAGCTGATAGCTACATTTTTAACTATCAATGCCCCTGAACTATAAAAATGGGACAAATGAACTAGTCTTGAGGCTATTTACAAATTATAGTAGATTAACATGCATAGCTTTGAGGAAATAAGCTACCCTGGTACAAATACGAGGACTAAATTTGCCATGGGTCCTTTTGAAAGACAAAATTATATGTAATGTGAGAATGCTTGGGAAATGGCTTACCAGTTTTATAAATTTGTTTTAGAAATCATGAACATGAGTATTAAGGGCCCTTCACAGTGGGAAATTTCCTTCCACAAACATTTATTGCAGCCTCACAATAGCTGGGGGCTCTGTTGGAATTGTGGTTTCTGCCCTTGAGGAGTGCATAATTCCCTCTGAGACCCTGTTGAAAGCAGTGGACCCTCTTCCAAAAACTTCCAGCACTTCTGGATAAAAAAAAGAAATCTATTCTTGCTTTTCTGAACAACATTCTGTTAAAATAAACTTCAGAAAAATTAGGAGAAAATTCTTGGTTTCTGGGAGAGGCAATGTGGAAGTGACTCACTCCACTGGGAACTATTAGGAACATTTCAAAGAAGAGGCAACATTGAAATTTTAGTATCAGCTCCAAAGAGAGTGGTTTACTGGAGTATGAAGGGACATTGTGCACGGAAGGAAAAACGGAGCCAAGGCACACTGAGTCGTGAACAGGCTGATGTGAGGTTAGAGAGCTGAACTTACACTGCCTCTATCACTAGGCAGATTGGCTGCCCTCAGACTCTGGGAAATTAGTTTTTAAAAAAACCAAGTACCGTAGAACATCTTCCTGTATTTCCTTTGGCTTTGTAAGTCTTACATTAAAATGCTCTGATGTTATTTAAAAAAAAACACCAAGTAGGGGCTGGCCCCGTGGCTGAGTGGTTAAGTTCGCGCACTCCGCTGCAGGTGGCCCAGTGTTTCGTTGGTTCGAATCCTGGGCGTGGACATGGCACTGCTCACCAGGCCGCGCTGAGGCAGCGTCCCACGTGCAACAGCTAGAAGGACTCACAATGAAGAATATACAACTATGTACCGGGGGGCTTTGGGGAGAAAAAGGAAAAAAATAAAATCTTTAAAAAAAAAAAAAAAAAAAAAAGACCAAGTAGAAAGAAGGACTTTTTTTTTTTTTTTTGAAGATTTTATTTCTCCTTTCCCCAAAGCCCCCTGGTACATAGTTGTATATTTTTAGTTGTGGGTCCTTCCAGTTGTGGCATGTGGGACACCGTCTCAGCATGGCCTGACGAGTGGTGCCGTGTTCGAGCCCAGGATCCAAAGCAGCGAAACCCTGGGCTGCCAAAGCAGAGTGCGCAAACTTAACCACTCAGCCACGGGGCTGGCCCGGAGAGAAGGACTTCTGAACACAATTTTGAAGGCACTTGTTCCTCTGCGTACCCCTGCCCCCTGCAAACTCTGACTCAACTCAGTTTTTAACCACTTTACTGGCTCTTTTTTATAGTACAGTCTGGATAACCTCACACCTTTTATGGATTTTGGTGGGGTGTTAAATCCTGTCAAGCTGCTTGGGCAAGATGTAAGTAATAAAATAGAGGGGAAGAGGAAACAAAAAATATGTTCGCGGCTGGAAGGTAACAGTTTGACTCTTAGGACTCTGTATAGACAGTAAGCTTCTTGAGGGCGTGGATTATCTTTCTCATCTCCATATAATGTCAGCTTAGTACATGTTCGTGGAACACCAGGTACTGAGTATCTATGATGTGCCAGGCCCTGCGAGAGTTGCAGGGACTAGATGAATGGACAGTGTCTGTTGCCTAATTTAGGGTGGATCTTAAACCATTCCAGAAAACCCTGGTCCATTCTCTTTACCATTCAAGTGAGCAAGTTTTAATGAAAGATGGGTCTCTCCCTTTTTTCCCCCCTAAGGGCAATCGATGCAAGCTGTTTGACTCCCCTTCCATGTGTAGCTCCACTGCCCGGCCAGTGTTGAAAAGACCAGAACGATCTCAAGAGGAGTCCCCACCTGGAAATACGAAGCGGAGGAAGAGCATGGCTGGGGCCAGTCCTGGAGAGGCAGCTAGTCCAGAGAAGCCCCAAGAGGTTGGTTTTGTTGGTTCCTTTTGGCTTGAGGAGAGTGATAACTCTATTTTTCAGTTCTAAAATTTCTGTTTTGTTCTTCCTTTTCTTTGCTGAGACTTGCTATTTGTGTTTTTCATTTGTTTCAAGCATGTTCATAATTGCCTGTTGAAGCATTTCTGTGATGGCTACTTTAAAATCCTTCTCAGATCATTCCAGCATCTGTGTCTTGGCTTCTATTGATTAGTTCTTGGTATGACAAGTGATCTTTCAATTTTATCTGTATGTTTTGGGGTATTATGAGACTGTGGGCTATGTAAATCTGTTTTAGCAGGCCTCTGATACTGCAGGGAAGGTGGGGGTAGAAGTTCAGGTTCCCCAACACAGCCTCCCTTGACATGACACATAGGGTCGGGGATAAGTCTCATTATTGCTGGGCAGGACTGGGAGTTTAAGCTCCCTAGTGTGCCTCTGCTGACACCATCCCAGTGGAGTAAAGATTGGGACACTTAACAGCTGGGCAAGGCGGAAGTCTAATAACTCTCTGCCCGCACTGGCAAGGCATGGAGTGGGGCCATAATTTTTTCCTTCGTGTTTGGCCAGAGTAGAGTATTATGTTGTCTAAGAGTTGTCTTGATAGGCTGCCCTTTTTCTAATCCTTTGGCTGGGGAGAGTGGGCTTTTCTTAGGCCTTCTTTTTTAAAGATTTTATTTTTCCTTTTCCTCCCCGAAGCCCCCCAGTACATAGTTGTGTATTTTTAGTTGTGGGTCCTTCTAGTCGTGGCATGTGGGACACCACTTCAGCATGGCCTGATGAGTGGTGCCATGTCTACACCCAGGATCCGAACCGGTGAAACCCCGGGCCACCAAAGCGGAGCGCACAAACTTAACCACTCAGCCTCAGGGCCAGCCTTCTTGGGGCTTCTAGTTTCTTTGGGTTTGCTATCTCCAGCTTCATGAATTCTATGCCAAACTCACTTGTTTTCTTGTTTCCTTATTTATTTAGATCTATAAATTTCCCACCACTTTAGATTTGTCTCACAACTTTGTAGTGTTTTACATTGTCACTTAGTTCTATGTATTTTAGTTCATTTATTTCCTTTTAATTGACCTATCATCCTATCATAGCCTAATAAAAGTTTATTTTTTATTTATTTAGTTAGTTATTTTTTTGCTGAGGAAGATTCGCCCTGAGCTAACATCTGTGCCAATCTTCCTCTAGTTTGTATGTGAGTCGCCACCACAGCATGGCTGCCAACCAGTGGTGTAGGTCTGTACCTGGGAACTGAACCCAGGCCACCAAAGTGGAGCACACCAAACTTAACCACATTAGGCCATGGGGCTGGCCCCCAGAAGTTTAATTTTTATAAAGGTTTCACCTGTATTCAAAATAAGTATCCTCCTTGGTATCAAGTTCAGTATATCTAATTCTATCAAATCAAAGGCTAAAGTTAATGAATTCCATTACTCATAGTTGTGTGGTTTGTTTTCAGTTATTTTGGAACTTCCTCCCCTAATACAATATCACAAACACCCTATACATCTGTACACAAATGTAAATTATTTTCAAATAGCTGCATGAGAGTCCTTATTATGGATGCGCTATTTTTCTGTTGATTAATGTTTCCCGTTTTTCAACACTACAACAATATTCACCATCCTTGCATTTTCATTTTTAGGGGAATAAGTGAGGTTGTTGGGGCAAATGCTATGTACATTTACTATATTTTTCTAAAAAGGAGTCAGCAATGCACATGCCTACCAGAAACAAATGAATTGACGACTTTATCCAAAGTGTCCCCAGCACTGAATGTTACCATTCCTAGGAAGTTTTTGCTATTTTGATATGTGAAAAGTAGTATCTTGTGTCTCTTTCTTGACTCCAGGGAAGTCTCTTCATTTCTGATTGACCGTTAGCTATTTCTTTGGGTGAATGATTTGTCTTTATAGAGTCATGGTTCTCTGGGCATAAGTCCTATGCTCCTTTGCATTATTTATTCTGTGAACTAAAGCCTTTGAAATAGTTTTGCATCTAGCTATGGTTACTCCATTTTTATTAACTTTTTAATATATTTTGGCTTACGTTCATAGATTCCCTGATTTTAAAACTATTCTTGCTTCCTGCAGTGTCGTATTTGGCTTATTTAGAATTGCTTTTGTATACACGTTTTTCCTTCATTATCCTGTCCTTGTATCAGATTTTGGTGTTAAGGTTTGGTATTAAGGATTATAAAATAAACTGGAGAACTACCCATGTTTTCTGTAGCGTGAAAAAGTTTGAATAAATATCAGTCATCGTAAAAGGTTAACTAGATCACAGCTATGAAAACATGTAGGCCTGGTGCGTTATATTTCATAATCTGCTTTAGTTATGTAACATGTGATGGACATTTTGTTTTTTTCTAATTAAAAATAGAATTCTAGGTTAAAAGGCAGGAACCTTTATGAAAATTTGCATTGTATGCATATCAACAAATTGCCATTCAGAAAGCTTCTAGTTTATATATCAATATTTAAGAATATTCATTTCCTTTTACTCTTGACATTCTTGGGATTTCCCTTCTTATTTTCTTAATATTGTCAAATTTCCAGTCTGGGTTCAGTTTCTCCCAGTTGTCTCCTAAGTGCTTCTTCAGTTTGCTCACATCAGGTTTGTACATTGCCGTTGTTAACAGGTCTCTTATTCTTTGGGTTCCTGCTCTCCATCTTTTCGTTTCCCTCTTGCACTTTATTTGTTGAAGAACTCAGGTCATTTGTCCTATAGAGGTTCCCACAGTCCCTTGGGGTCTTCTAACATTGTCTTCTATCCCCTCTATATTGCCCATAAGCCTTTTTAATCAGATTCAGATTCCATTTCTTTGACAAGAATATTCCGTGGATGCTTTTGTTTACTTTGATCAGGGGGCACAATGTGCTGGGCAGCCATCAATGACTGTTGCCTAGATTCAATACTTCATTTAACAAGGATTTCAAAAAGGTGATCCTGCAGTTCTATCATTCTTTCTTCATTTATTAGCAGAATGTTCCTATAAAGAGAAACTTATCCACATCACACTCTTTGGTCACCCTTGGGAAAGGCAGGATGAATGCTGGATCTCTTTATTTGCCAGTTTTCCAAATGATGCCCTACCTTGCATCTTAACAAAGTTGGCACTGTGGCTTATGGGTTGTTTTTCAATAAAAATTATGAACTCATGGATTAAAACATTTGATGTTTTTCTATATATTGCAGTTTTTATCCTTTTTAATCCTCAAATTAACCCCTTTTTTGACACCTGGCTACCTGAGAGATAACCTGAAGGTTGGCCCCTGAGGTTTTGCTTTCAAAAGTAAACTATAACCTTGGGGCTGGCCCCGTGGCCGAGTGGTTAAGTTCGCGCGCTCCGCTGCAGGCGGCCCAGTGTTTCGTTAGTTCGAATCCTGGGCGCGGACATGGCACTGCTCATCAGACCACGCTGAGGCAGCGTCCCACATGCCACAACTAGAAGAACCCACAACGAAGAATACACAACTATGTACCGGGGGGCTTTGGGGAGAAGAAGGAAAAAATAAAATCTTTAAAAAAAAACCAAAGGATTCAAAACTGTCTTTAAAAAAAAAAAAAAAGTAAACTATAACCTTAATGAAGTATTTTACTATATATTCTGAAAACCATGAAAATAAGAGTATATCTTGGTGAATTTTTATGGAGTGAACACACATTCCCCCCATAAATCCCACCTGTAATCAAGAAAGAGCATTAGCAGCATCCCAGAGCTGCTCCTTGTGCCTCCTCCCTCAGTAACACTAACCGGTCTTCTGACACTGTAGCTGAGTTTTGCCTGTGTTTGGACCTTATATACACGGAATCATACTGCATATATATGTCTGGATTCTCTTGCTCAACATTGTTTTTGTGAGAATCATCTGTTGTGTGTATCCACAGGGGTTTGTTTTCATTGCTGTGTTTATTTTATTAAGATGAACAGACTACAGATTATCTGTCCTGTTTGACATTTAGATGGTTGTTCACAGGTTTTGGCTACTGTGAATAAAGCTGCTGTTAACATGATTGTATAATTTTTTCCAGTTTTATCGAGATATAATTGATATACAGCACTGTATAAGTTTAAAGTATACAGCATAATGATTTGACTTACATATACTATGAAATGATTGCCATAAGTTTAGTTAATATCCATTATCTCATATAGATAGAAAAAACAAATTTTTTTCCTTTGTGATGAGAATTCTTAGGATTTACTCTCTTTACAGCATTCATCTATACCATACAGCATTGTTAACTGTAGTTATTATGTTGTACATTACATCTCTAATATTTATTTATCTTATTACTGTAAGTTTATACCTTTTGAACACTTTCATCCACTTCCCCCCAACTCCCACCCCCTATCCAATACCCGTGGCTCTGGTAACCACCAATTGATCTCTTTTTTTATGAGTTTGGTGGTTTTGGTTTTTGTTTTAAATTCCACATATAAGTGAGATCATAAAGTATTTGTCTTTTTCTGACTTATTTCACTTAGCATAATGCCCACAAGATCCATCCATGTTGTCACGAACAGCAGAATTTCCTTCTTTTTATGGCTGAATAATATTCCTCTGTGTGTATGTGTGTGTGTACTACAATTTCTTTATCCATTCATCAATCAATGGATGCTTGGGTCATTTTCTTGTCTTGGCTATTGTATCCCCTTATCTTTTGTTTTGGAGGAAGATTAGCCCTGAGCTAACATCCATGCCCATCTTCCTCTACTTTATATCTGCGGGATGCCTACAACAACATGGCTTGATAAGCAGTGTGTAGGTCCGCACCCGGGATCCAAACTGGCAAACCCCCAGCTGCCGAAGTGGAGCACATGAACTTAACCACTATACCATCGAGCCAGCCCCTTGGCTCTTGTAAATATTGCTGATATGAACATAGGAGTGCAGATATCAGTTCAACATAGTGTTTTCATTTCCTTCAGATGTATTCCCAGAAGTAGAATTGCTGGATCATATGGTAGTTCTATTTTTAATTTTTTAAGGAACATCCCTACTTTTTTCCGTAGTGGCTGTGCCACTTTACAATCCCACCAATAGTATACAAGAGTTCCCTTTTGTTCACATCGTTGCCAGCATTTGTTATCTCGGGGTTTTTGGGGGGTTTTTTTCCTAAGGAAAAATTCACCCTGAGCTAACATCTGTCTCCCATCCTCCTGTTTTTGCTTGAAGATTTGCCCATAACCAACATCTGGTGCCAGTCTTCCTCTATTTTGTATGTGGGTTGCCACTACAGCATGGCTACCGGCAAGTGGTATAGGTCTGCACCTGGGAACTGAACCTAGGCTGCTGAAGCAGAGCATGCTGAACTTGACCACTAGGCCACTGGGCCAGCCCCACTCTTGTCTTTTTGATGATAACCATTCCAAGAGGTGTGAGGTGATATCTCATTGCGGTTTTGATTTGCATTCTCCTAATGATTAGTAATGTTGAGCACCTTTCCAAGTACCTGTGAGCTGTTTGTATATCTTCTTTGGAAAAATGTCTATTCAGGTCCTTGGCCCGTTTTTGATTGGATTATTTGGGTTTTCTTTGAATTGAGTTGTATGAGTTCTTTATATATTTTGGATATTAACCCCATATCGGATACATGGTTCACAAATATTTTTTCCCATTCCATAGGTTATCTTTTCATTTTGTTGATCGTTTCTTTTGCTCTGCAGAAGCTTTTTAGTTTGATGTACTCCCACTTTTTTATTTTTTATTTTGTTGCTCATGCTTTAGGTGTCATATCCAAAAAATCATTGCCAAGACCCATGTCAGGGAAGTTTTTCCTATGTTTTATTTTAGGAGTTTTATGATTTCTAGTCTCACATTTAAGTCTAATCCATTTTGAATTAATTTTTGTGAGTGGTGTAAGGTAGGGATCTAGTTTCATTGTTTTACATGTGAATATCCAATTTTCACAACACCATTTATTGAAGGGACCATTTTTTCTCCATTGAGTATTCTTGGCTCCCTTGTCAAATATCACTTGACCATATTTTACTTTTTGTTTTTTAAATATACACTTTCCTTTCTCATGGAACTGCTGGGTCCTAGGCTAGGCATGTGTTTCGCTTTAGTAGACACTGCCAAGTAGTTTTCCAAAGTGATTGTACTCACAGCAGTGTGTGAGAGTTCCCGTTCTTACACATCCTCACTGGTATTTAGTGTTGTTCGTCCCTTTAATTGTAACCATTCTGTGAGTGTGTGGCATCTCTGATCTTAATTTGCATTTCCCTGGTAGTCCTTCCTCTTTGTCCTAGATTTTCCTCTCTGTGTTACTTGTCCGTGTTTTTTGCCCATTTTTCTATTGGGTTGTCTCTCGTTTCTGGCAGTACTTTATTTCCAAAGATGAGTCTTTTTTTAGATTAATGTGTCTTCTACTCTGGCTTACCTTTTCTCTTACTTAATCTTGTTCTTTTGATGAACAGAATTTCTTGATTTTTAAATTCTTCAATGTATCAATCTTTCTATTTATATTTAGTGCTTTTTGTGTAGCGCTTAAGAAATCCTTACCTCCCCATGATTAGCCCTTTTGACTTGTCCTTAGAAGTCTGAGAGCTTCTTTGCTACCACCGCAAGGTGTTCCAGGTTTATCTTGTACATTTCTTGTCCCAAACTGGAGTCAATCACTTCTTCAAAAAGCCCTGGTTTCATTTAGTGTAAAATAGTGTTTAGAGAGCGCACTGTCCTCTAGGGGCGCTCACTGCACCCCTGGAGCTTCTCAGTGGATAGAGCTAAAACATGCTTTTTTAGGCTAAGCCCTAATTTTAATCCTCCTTTTTTAAAAAAAGGAAAAATTATTCAATTAGACACTAAAATAATAGTAGACCTAGTCAGTAACCCATATTCTTTTTTTCACTCTAGATTCAGTCAAATAAGGCAAAATCTCTTATTTGCTAAATATAGACATTAACATTTCAGTCTCCTCCTTATGGCATATTTAGATGAATGTTTTCAAAAGTCCTATTCAGAACCCTGGCCTCACTCTCCACCTTTGACTTGTTACAGATTCTACATCAATCTTTATCCCTCGCATCCTCCCCAAAAGGGACCATTGAGAACATTTTGGATAATGACCCAAGGGACCTCATAGGAGATTTCTCCAAGGTAATTGCAAGCAGAGCTGCTCTGGCTGTGTGATGCGGAATTGGAGGGGTTACCTAGAACCCCCCTCAGCCTTCCTGAGGTGGCTCCTGGGGTGCCCCCAAGAGGACATAGTTTGAAATTTTGTTAAGATAAAGAGACAAACTCATGATCAGGTGTATCTTGGTCTCTGTGGAACTGTAGACCTTACTGGTGCTGATCAGAGGTTTCAGGTAGGGAGTTGCTCACCAACCCAAAATCAAGGCTCTCTGGGAACTGTGTTTCTGATTACAAAACAGTAATGCAGGAATGTATAAAGAAGCAGAAATAAACTTAAGCCTCACTGCAAATCTATATACCAAAAGGTTATCTTAGAAGGTTCAGGGTTGAGACTGAATTTCTCCATTGTCCAGAGAAGCATGGCCTTTAAGGGAAAAGGCCCCCAGGGAAGTCCAGAGGAAGATCTGCAGGTGGCCTAACGTGGATTTGCTCCAGGGGAGGAGCTGGCTGCCTTTGAGCTGTAGGTGAAATATGAGGGTGGGTCAGGGAATGTGTCAGCAGTAGCTTGTTTAACTACATGTGACTTGAAGGTTACCAGATGAATCTTTCATTCATTAATTTAGCTAACATTTATCGAAGTACTTTTTTTTTTTTAAGATTTTTTTTTTCTTTATTTTTTCCTTTTACTCCCCAAAGCCACCGGGTATGTAGTTGTATATTCTTTGTTGTGGGTCCTTCTAGTGGTGGCATGTGGGACGCTGCCTCAGCGTGGCTTGATGAGCAGTGCCAGCCCCTTTATCGAAGCACTTGTGTTTGGCAGAGATTCCAAAATGAGATACAGTTCCTTCCCTCAAAAAATTTAACACATGGTCAGTAAGACCTGTTGTACCATGTGGACAAGAACCACGTCTACCACATGGTAGATTGAAATAAATGTCAGTGCAATGTAAGCAGCAGGCTAAGAGAAATAAGAGGGGCTTTGTCTCAGCTAGAGGATTGGGGAAGGTATGAGTCTGAACCGTAGATATTTCAGCCAAGTGGGTTTTGAAGGAACAGGGACAGATAAGTGGGTTAAAAATAGAAGATAATTCTAGTCTGAAGGGAAGAGCAAGGAAAAACCTGGGTATGCCCTTGCTAGTGGAACTTTCTGCTTGAATTGAAGCATTTGGTTGTGTTTGTCATAATGAACCCACACATGGCCATAAGGATGGGCGAACACTTGACTCAGCTGGTCGCCCTCATGAGTAATTGCTGACGTACCCATCTTCCCCCTCAAGGCTGGGCCAGGCCTCATTTTTCCCATCTCCAATGTCTGGCACCATACTGGACATAGCAGGTGCTCAGGAAATGAGTGAAGTTCACTCCACACTGTGTTCTTCAAGTGCTATTCACAGTCAGGCTGCTGGGATGAGGAGTCCTGACAAAAGCAGGAGGAAAAGGAAACTACCTGAGGCTTCTGTATTCAAATCTGGCTTCCTAGCTGGCTGACCTTGGATACAGTGCTTAGGTTTGATGTATCTGAAAATGGAAATGATATGCCTTATAGGTTTGTGTGAAAATTAAATGTCAGGATGTTAAATGAAGTGCCTAGACAAGTAACTAGCATGTACTAACTATTAATTTAAAGGTTGTTTTTTAAAGCTGACTCTTACCAGGCAGGCAAGCGGTATAAAGGTTGTATTTATAGGCTTTCAGATTTCCTAAGTATCTCTTTCCTTTTTTTAAGGGTTATCTTTTTCATACAGTTGCTGGCAAGCATCAGGATTTAAAATACATCTCTCCAGAAATTGTAAGTCATCCCTTTGGAACCTTCAGCACATAGGATATTTGAATCTGGTTGTTGCTGGTGGCCAAAGTTAATTTTCCTTGGCTTTCTCTCCATAGATGGCATCTGTGTTGAATGGCAAGTTTGCCAACCTCATTAAAGAGTTTGTTATCATTGACTGCCGATACCCATATGAATATGAGGGAGGCCACATTAAGGTATGGATTCCTGAGTGTTGCTGTCAAGCCCTGCTGTCATGGGGGGCATAGAAGGAGCCCTAGATAGCATCTGTGATTTTTTAAAAGGGGGTGTGGTAACACCTGGCTGCTTATTAGCTCGCATGCTGGCAGTGCGTGTGAAAGGCATTTGACTGCTGGTGCACTGAAAGAATGTTCCCTGGTCTACATTGCTCGCTACCACATTGTATAGCAAGTGCTTCCTCTTCTGTCCCTCACACTGTCACCATCAAGGGCAATTCTAGGTGGCACACACTGATTTCTAAGCCATGCCTGAACATCCCAGGGCTCCTGACTGGGAGAAGCCATTCTCTGGCAACATTTCCCAGTCTGTGCTGGGCCTAGTGATGCCTCTTAAGCTTGTAATTGTGTTAAGCTGCCTGGTGAAGGGGGTGTTGGGACACAACTTTCCCAGGAAGACAGTACGTGGTTGTGCCATTTTAATCTTTTAACCAATAAAATAGTGTTGAAAAATATAAGGAGGTACTTTAAATACAGTGTTAGTGTTTGCCACTGTCTTATGGCTTTTGAGAGTCCCCAAATTCAGAAATACCACTCATTGGGCCAGCCCCATGGCACAGCGGTTAAGTTCACTTGTTCTGCTTTGGTGGCCCAGGGTTCGTCGGTTCGGGTCCCAGGTGTGGACATGGCACTGCTTGGCAAGCCGTGCTGTGGTAGGTGTCCCACATAGAAAGTGGAGGAAGATGGGCATGGATGTTAGCTCAGGGCCAGTCTTCCTTAGCAAAAAGAGGAGAATTGGCAGCAGATGTTAGCTCAGGGCTAATCTTCCTCAAAAGAAAAAAATTTTTTAAAACATTAAAAAAATACCACTCATAAAGTGCACAGTCATAACAGAATTTGAGGTGCCTGTTTAAAGATCACTCTTGCAGAATCATTACTGCAAGTGTGAGATGTGCAGGTGCCAAGAGTCTCTGGTGCCTTCACAGGGGGCAGTGAACTTGCACATGGAAGAGGACGTTGAAGACTTCTTACTCAAGAAGCCCATCGTACCTACTGATGGCAAGCGCGTCATCGTTGTGTTCCACTGCGAGTTTTCTTCTGAGCGAGGCCCTCGCATGTGAGTATCACACAGAACTGGGCTCTGCAGCGTGGCCCCCACAGTGCTCCTGTGGGACATGGTGGTATATGGCTCACACTTGCAACGTCCTATTGGACATCACAAGTCATTTCCATGCCTGAGCCTACACACATATCATGTAAATACACAGTCTTATAAAAGTACAAATTCAGGTGTAACAGATGTGTTCTCAAATTCTTATCTATTTAGCAATTGATTGATTTTATGAACAGCTTCCTTGAATGTAGTTTATAGGCCTGACCTGACAGTTTCAGTTGCAAAGAGCTGGTGGGCTTCTCCAGTCCAGGCTGTCTGTGGTACTAGTGTTGCTCACACAGTATCCTCTGAGGATCTGGCCTCTGCTTCCTCACCCCGAGTCCTGAGTTGTCCTTCCCTCTGCTGGGTGTGGCTCACTGTTAGTCCTTCCGTTATATTGAGCTAAACTCTGGCTCTTCCAGTTTCCCCCACAGTCCTTAGTTGTCCTTAGTTCTTAGTTCTACCTATGGGGCTGCTGTTCTCAGATGATATCCTTCAAGTACAATGTGGTTGCTCTTTATGCAAGTGCCAGAAAAGTGTGAAGTCCTCAACCGCAAAACTTGAGGTGATGCTTTCAAACATTTGTCAAGTCCAGCTTTGTGAAGTAGTGGGTTGTGTAGTTTCATGTTACTGCCATATTAGGGTGAAAAGAAATACCCTCCCCACACACATACACTCCTTATTAGCAAGAACTTCTATGAGGATTTTGGTCTCTAAGGCCCAGTTATAATTTACTACCCAAAGGTATATTTTATGCCAAAATAGATGAAAGTATAATTACAATAAAACAACGTTCACTTAAGATTTAAAATAATATTCTGATGCTCCAACAGCATCCTCCACTCTCATTAATGGTAATAGGACTGGTGCTGAAAAATGTGGTCAGAAGTGAGTGGTGGTATTGAAAAGCTTGGGATAGGGCCAACCAGCTGCCCATCATTATCCCTGTGCATTCAGAAAGGACTGCAAGCCTGGAATGTGTCAGGCATTGTTAGGCACAGAAGGTGCAGCAGGGAGCCGGACTGACAAGGACTTGCTGCGGGGGAGGTTCCCGTGGAGAGACGTAAGATGATGGTGACAAGTGCTGAGAAACCAAAGAGGGACAGACACTTAGAGACAGGTGGGGCAGCAGGAGTGGAGCTTCAACCAGGGTGGTCCGAGAGAGACTTCTCACAGGCGTGTTCTTGTGCCACCTTTTGATTTTGAACCTTTTCAAAGCTCAAACCATTTCCCTGTACATGCTTTACCTGATGTCATCAGTTGCTAATATTTTGCCACATTTGCACACACATAACTATACACACACACCTGCAGCAAGAATTTGGCACATGCGACTGTCTCCCCAAGTCCTTCAGCATCTGTCTCCTAAGGATGAGGACTTTGCCCTGCATTAGTACAAAACCATGATCACCTGAAGAGGTGGATTTGAGCAAGGCCTAATGTTCATTCACGAGTGGAGTTATTCACTCTACAGATACTTACCATTGCCTCTTGTGTGCCAGATACTGTTCTAGGCACTGGGGAGAATAGCAGTGAACAAAACAGACAAAAACCCCTGCCTTCAACGAGCTTACATTTTAGAGTGGCAGGAGGCAGACAACATGATAAATATGTAAACTATACAATATGTTAGAAGGTGCTTCAGAGAACAAGAAGACCAGAGGTGGGAGCTCCAGGCAGGTTAGAACAGCAAGGGGGCGATAGTGGCTAGAGTGGAGAATGACAGGGAGAGCAGCAGGGGGTGGGGATGACAAGCTGTAGGCCACTGTAAGGGTTTTGGCTTTTGTACCATGCGTTGGGCAGTGAGGAGCCAACAGTCAGGTGAGGATATGGGGAAAAGTATTCAGTCCAGGCATAGGATGCAAATAGGTGCCCTGAGGCAGGAGCAAGCTCAGCCTGTTTCAAAGTCAAAGGAAGAAAGAAGCCCCTTTGGATAGAGGGAGGTACGGGAGGCACCGATCAAGGAGGAGGCAAGGGAATGTGGCAGGGCTAGAGAATGCAGTGGACAGCTCGCTCAGAGGCTGTCACCGCAGATTAGCTGCGGGTGGCAACAGGGCGATGCCCAGTAGGGGTCAGATGCTAGGGCTGTTTAACTTAGAGAAAGGAAAGTTGGAGGAGAAACTGTCTACCTTCCAATACAAGGCAGTGGCTCTGGCTGTGAACATTGTTCCTAAAGATCACACATAGCCAGGAACTCACAACTTGACAGTTTCTAAAAGTAAATGTACAGTTGGGAAGATGTGTGTAAGAAGTACTTAAGCCACAACCACTGCTTTCACTGTGTGATTGTCTTCATACTTCTCTATGTTGGAAGAGCTAACCTTGCTTTGGCCTTCTGCTATAGGTGCCGGTACGTGCGAGAGAGAGATCGGCTGGGTAATGAGTACCCCAAACTCCACTACCCTGAGCTGTATGTCCTGAAGGGTGGATACAAGGAGTTCTTCCTGAAATGCCAGGTAAGTTGAGCTCTCTGGAGAGCATGGTCCACCCCTCACCCAGGTTGGACAGTTGGATCTGTCTCATGGTCGTGGCTATTTCTTGCCAGAGGTCTGTGGACTTGCCCTGCACAAAGAAGGGCCCTAGAACCCACTGATCAGGTCTGCATTGCAGCCCCAGGCAGGGAGGGAGCAGGATTGTGAAGGTGGAGCAGGTGTACCCTGACCTCATCCTCTTATCTGCCAGTCTCACTGTGAGCCCCCCAGCTACCGGCCCATGCACCACGAGGACTTTAAAGAAGACCTGAAGAAGTTCCGCACCAAGAGCCGGACCTGGGCAGGGGAGAAGAGCAAAAGGGAAATGTACAGCCGTCTGAAGAAGCTCTGAGGGTGGTGGTGCCAGACAGCAGCAGCCTGAGCCTCCCTCCATCCCTCCCCACTTCCTCTTTGCTGCAGAGAAACTTAAGCAGAGGGGCCAGCTGTGTGACATTTGGAGAGAAGGCCTGGGGCTTCCACGCCTTAAACCTACCTCCCACACTCCTAAGGTTGGAGCCCAAAGCATCCTGCTGGCTATGCCTCTTCTGTCCCTGTAAGATGACCTCCTTCTGCACCAGCACGTTCTGCCAAGGAAGTCGTGTGCCACAGCACAGTTCTGAGCACCAGGTCAAGATGTTCTGACTCCTCATCCCCCACAGTTGGATGAATCACCTGGGGCCTTGTTGGGCACTGGCCTTCTCTCATGAGAGAAGGGTCAGGACAGTGAAGTGGAGAGAAGTAACACAAATGGAAATGCTGCTGGCCAAATACCAAAGACAGCCTGGGAAGGAACGGTGTTTGTGGGATAACCCATATCTTTAATTTATTCAACTTCAGCGATCACTTTTCTTTTTTCTTTTCTTTTTTTTTAACTCCTGAAGACTTTTATTTAACTGCTTGAGTCATAATACTGCCATTCTAGGTAGGGTTTTACCATCCCAGGGACTACCTCTGTTTTTTATTTAAAAAAAAACAAAGGACGGGGGAAGGAGAGGACGACTTGAGAGTTGTGGGACAGAGAACTGGGAGCTCTGTCACCCCCAGGAGGTGCTGCGGCACTGGGGCTGCTGCTATCTAAAGCCAAGGACTGAGACACTGGTGGGAGCAGGCACTGGACTCAGGCGTGGCTACAGGACATAAGCTAAACCTCCCAGACCTACCTCGAAGGCCGCTGAGATCTCTTTGAGGGGTGACGCGCTCTTCCTCTCCCCAGTCCCTATGATGTTGGCTGGTCTAGGAGTCACAGTCAGGAAAGCACTTCAGGCAGCTGCCACTGCCCCACCCCTACTCCCCCAGGTCAGTGTTGGAACATGATAGTGTAGGTGTCCCAGAGTAGGAGGCAGGGAGGGGTGGGCTCTGCAGGATGGGGAGGGGAGTAGACGCTGAGTGTCTTCCTTCTGTTATTCTGATACTCTTTGATAGCTTTTATTTTCATTTTTAAAAAACAGTCATTTTATGAGTCAAGGAGTATCAAATCGGTGTTGGCTGGGCCACCCAAGGGTGGGGAGAGGGGCTGGAAGCCCTGGGCATTAGGAGAAGGACATGGGTGCTGGCATAGAGATGACTGTTTAGAATGTGTTTCTTACGAGGCAGCGTGGTGGGTTTTGAAGGTAAAACTTTGAGATTATCATGTTTTAATTTGAGGGACAGGGAGTGATAGATCATCATCAGTTGCCCCTCATCTGACCCCATGGAAGTGGGGGTCTCAAAGGAACACCTCCCAAGGAGCTGGGGCAGACTTGATTGATTCCAGACAGGCCTGTTTGGTTCCTGCTCATCCCTACCCTTAGGCACCAGTTTTCCTTACCATCTTTGCTCCACTGGGGTGTAGCCAAGTTTTTCTTAAACACAAGTCAGTCTCCCCTCGTGACTTGGCTTCCTATTCTGGGGGTGGGGAGGGAATCAGTGATGTTGGAGATAACTGGTTGCTATGTTATGGGTTTGAGCTGCATTTGGCTGTAAAACAATCTTGTTAGAAAAATATGTGGGGAGGAGAGGAGAGGGAGAAGGCCTCTTCCCCCACACACATTGAGACACATCTCAGTTGGTCTCTAATCTTGTTCGCAGGGATTCTGCTGGTTGAATGCCAGAAAAGGGAGGTGGGATGGCCTTCAGGTTGTACCAGCTTAGCTAGCACTGCTAACCAACTGTTGCAGGCTCTGAAAATAAAAACAACCTTGAACCCATGCTCTCTGCCTAGTTCTTGATGGATTTAAAGGAAATTGTGTTTCCTTTTAAGGTTCTGGGACCGCACTTGACTAAAACCAGTGACTGGGGCAGCCACATTTGCTCAAGAGGCCAAAGGGCTCTTACTTGGCCTGGCTTCAGTGGTGCCTGGGATGGCCTCCAGTTATTACCCTGAGTCCTAAAACAAACTTGTGATTCAGATTGATTTGCAAGATGAAATAGGGACATCAATAGCTTGCGTGAACCACTGACATTGCCTTATGAGATCTTTTAATTCATATGGATTAAGCAGCAGGCCAAAGGAGGGACCCTAAATGAGATAGGAGTTTCAGTTGTGTTCTGAAGGAGCCAGAGGATACTATAGAATGAAATAGAACAGGTGTTGGCAGGTCTTGGGCCCACATGCAACCAAAGAACCTTGCAAATGTGATGTTGGGGGGCTATTGCCAGAAGGGATAACAGCTGGAGCAAAAGTCTATTACAAAATAGAGTGGTGCCCGAAACAGAAAGTAACTTGTGTTCCTTTTTTTTTTTAATCTTCCAAAACACACAGCAAATGCTAAAATCTGAAATATTTCACCCATGGTCAAGTCAAGTTTCATTTAAATATTGTGTTCCCTTCTGATTTGCATCTATAGTAGAGGTATTATTCCAGCCTTTTAAAAAAAATTGTAAGACCATGAAGAAAAGAAGACCCTGTACCACCAATTTCCAGTGAGTATTACTGTCATGTTAGGAAGACTTGGAGGAGACAGCACATCCACAGAGACCAAAGGGTTCACATTAAACACAAGCCTTCCCTTATGTAGCCCCCATTTTAACCCTTCCAGAGGGACACTGCAGGTCTAAGCATCCCCACCCTACTCCCACTATTGTCACACTCTTTTTGAAAGTACATAAAGATTATGTATATAGAGATGGCTTTCAACTGCATGTAAAATCCTATGGCTGTACTCTAACTCATCCCATATTACAGTACCTTCCCGAGACAAGACTATTCCTCATGACATTAGACCACATGAACCTTAGGTTTCATGGTGGAAATAGCCAAACGTCTACTTGTAATTAACAGTGTCTGTACATATTTAAAAGCACTTATGGGGGCCGACCCCGTGGCTGAGTGTTTAAGTCCGCGCACTCTGCTTCAGCGGCCTGGGGTTTTGCCAGTTTGAATCCTGGGCACAGACATCGCACCGCTCATCAGGTCATGTTGAGGCAGCGTCGCACATGCCACAGGTAGAAGGACCCACAACTAAAAATGCACAGCTATGTACCAGGGGGCTTTGGGGAGAAAAAGGAAAAATAAAATCTTTAAAAGCACATATGAAATGTTAATTTAGATGTGCTGCTTCTTCTCAGTATTTCAGAATGAAGTTATATTTCAGCTCTTCATCTATTTCTGCACCATGTACTAACTTCCTTGAACTAATGTGGGTTTTTTTTTTATTGAGTTCATAATAGTTTACATCATTGTGATATGTCAGTTGTACACTATTTCTTGTCTGTCACCATATACATGCTCCCCTTCACCCCTGTGCCCACCCACCACTCCCCTTCCCCTGGTAACCACGGAACTGTTCTCTTTGTCCATGTGTTTGTTTATCTTCCACATATGAGTGAAGTCATATGGTACTTGTCTTTCTCTGGCTTATTTCACTTAACATAATACCCACCAGGTCCATCCATGTTGCACATGGGATGATTTTGTCCTTTTTTATGGCTGAGTAGTATTCCATTGTATGTATGTATCACGTCTTTATCCAACCATCAGTTGATGAGCACTTGGATTGTTTCCATGTCATGGCTATTGTGAATAGTGCTGCAGTGAACACAGGGGTACATAGGTCACTTAGGATTGTTGATTTCAAGTTGTTTGGGTAGACACCCAGTAGTAGGATAGCTGGGTCATATGGTATTTCTATTTTTAGTTTTTTGAGGAGTCTCCATACTGTTTTCCATAGTGGCTGCACCAGTTTGCCTTCCTACTAGTAGTGTACGAGGGTTCCCTTTTCTCCACACCATCTCCAGCATTTGTTATTTTTATTCTTAGTGATTATAGGCATTTTAACAGTTGTAAGGTGATATCTTAGTATAGTTTTGATTTGCATTTTTCTGATGATTAGTGATGTTGAACATCTTTTCATGTGCTTATTGACCATCTGTATATCTTCTTTGGAAAAATGTTCATATCCTCTGCCCTTTTTTAAAATTTTTTTTAAGATTGGCACCTGAGTTAACATCTGTTGCCAATCTTCTCCTTTTTTTCCTTCTCCCCAAACCCCCCCAGTACATAGTTGTATATTCTTTTTTTTTTTTTTTTAAGATTAGCCCTGAGCTAACTGCTGCCAACCCTCCTCTTTTTGCTGAGGAAGACTGGCCCTGAGCCAACATCCATGCCCATCTTCCTCTACTTTCTATGTGGGATGCCTACCACAGCATGGCTTGTCAAGCAGTGCCATGTCCGCACCTGGGATCAGAACCAGTGAACCCCGGGCCACCAAAGCGGAATGCGCGCACTTAACTACTGTGCCACTGGACTGGCCCCCATAGTTGTATATTCTAGTTGCAAGTCCTTTTGATTGTTCCATGTGGGACACCACCTCAGCATAGCCTGATGAGTGGTGCCAGGCACGCCCAGGATCTGAACCGGTGAAACCTTGGGCCACTGAAGCAGAGTGTGCAAACAACCCCTCGGCCACGGCGCCGGTCCCCCTCTCCCCCGCGCCCCCCACCGCCCATTTTTTGATCAGGCTGTTTGTTTTTGTTGGTGTTCAGTTGTATGAGTTGAACTCATCTTTTATCCAAATTATTTGACACACAGCACCTTTCTAGTTCACGTGTGAAAAAGTTTGCCAAGTATCCATTCTTGTAATTAGGGTTTTTTAAATTTGTTGTATATGTGTATATTTATGATTTCTACAAGATTACTGCTTTTTTTAATCATGGAGAACTTCAAACATAAAAGTAAAATAACGAACTCCTTTCCTGCCCATTACACAGCTTCAACAGTATCTACTCAGAACCAATCTTGTTTCTCTTCCTCACCTCACCTGGACTTTGCTTTTTAGATTTACTTTGAGCAGGAAATACTTCTGGATTATTGCAAAAGCCAGCTGGTCTCCTGTCTGGCCTACTGTGGCCACAATCAACTTGCTAAAACATCTAATTAGGTCAACTCATTCTTACTTGGGAATGTAATGGTTCTTTGTTACCTATAAAATGAAACCTGAACTCTAGCCCATAAGCTAAGGCATAACCCAGCCTCATCCTGTGTTCATCTTATGCTCCAATAATAGGGCAAGATTCTGTTTCTAGAATGCACCCTGCCCTCTGAACCTTGCTTGTTAGAGCTGGAAGCCTGCCATGCAAAGAGTTTGCATTTACTATAGAAAAACTTACGGACACAAGGTTGAGAGCAGGTTAACTGAGAACCTTGGGCAAGACTTAACTCATTAAAGAATTTGGGGACAACTGTGCAGGGCATGATCCCTTGGTTCAGATAAGAATTCTTACAGTATGTAAGGATATATAAAAAATATTTCAGGGGGCCGGCCCAGTGTAGTGGTTAAGTTCGCATGCTCTGCTTCTGCGGCCCAGGGTGCACAGGTTTGGATCCTAGGCGCAGACCTAGCACCACTTGTCAAGCCACGCTGTGGCAGCGTCCCACATAAAGTAGAGAAGGATTGGCACAGATGTTAGCTCAGCAACAATATTCCTCACCAAAACTAATAATAATAATAACTCAATATTCACATTCCACACACCAGCTGAAAAATAAACACCATGGCTGAAGCCCCCTGCCTGCCCCAACTTGGTCAGAAACTCTCCTCTCCCCATCTCCCTCAAGGCAACAATTATCCTTCACTGGCATTATGATCGTTTCCTAAGCAAGAAGACAGAATTGTTTTTCATGTTTTAAAACTTTACATAAATATCTCCATTTTGTGCACATTCATCTGCTACTCACTTAGTACTCTCCTTCTCACACTGAGCCAGGTAAGGGCACTTGGCTCCAGGAAGGGCAAAGGGTGAGTCAATAGTGACTCAGGCCACACCTCTCCAGCAGAAGGTTCTGCAGTAAGGCACTTCTCCCTCTCTGGGGCCTTTCCTCGTGGATAACAAGGGCATTTGAAGTTGATGTTCCCCTGTGGCCACCCCTGTCCCAACATTCGGTGGCTCGGGTATTTGGACGGCCCTTTGGATACCCCAATACCCACTTCAGATCTACTTGGAAGAAGGCCTTTGTGGAATAAGAGCTATTTCTTTCATATGCTCATTCAACAAACATTTGAATTGTGCCAGGCACTGAGGATAAGGAGGTGTATAAAATGCAGGCTTTCCGTCAAGGAGCTCACCAACCAGTGGGAGAAATCGTCACTTAAAGATCAGGAGCCCTGGGGAGTAACACTTCCACGTAACAGAAGCTAGGATAAAGACAGAGAGGTCCAGAGGAAACTGCTCAAGAGGAATGGCAGGAAGCACAGAGGAGGTGATGTTTAAGCCGAATCTTGAGTAGGAGTCTTAGGAGACAGAGGGCATTCCAGGAAGAAGGAGTAGACGGTGCAAAGGTGAAATACCACACATTCATGAATGTAGATGAGAATAAGAAATGAAGCTTGGGGGCAGGGGTGGTGGAGGCGGACACTCCAAAAACCTTGAATATGGGGCTGAGGAGGCTGAGCTTCAGGGATCTGAGAGCAGGACTTCTCAAAAATGGAGCAGAAGAAACACTTGGGCAACTTATTAAAATACAGATTCTGATTCCGTAGGCCTGGGAGGGGGCCTGAGATTCTGCCTTTCTAAACAAGCTGCTGATGCTACCGATCCTTGGACCACACCCAGCAGCCAGCCTGTGTGAGGCAGGACAGGCGCTGAGGGCAGGGTGGAAGCTGGTTGGCTGGTGAGGAAGGATGAGGGCACAGCCCCAGCGGAAGCTGCAGGCATGGGAGAGAAGGGCATTGGGCACTAGGACCTGTGATGCGTGAGTGGGAGTGACGGAGAGGGAGGGACCCAGGATAATGTCCTGGCTCCTAACCTGAAGAACTGCGTAGACCATTGGCGCTCAGAGCAAGAAATATAAGAGGAAAGGAAATATCTGAGTTGAGGAACTTTATAAAATTAGTAGCCTGTTTTCATAAATGTCAGTGCCATTCAGGACAAAGAGAGGCTGAGGAACTGTTCCAGATTGAAGGACACTCAAGACACATGACAAATAAATGAAATATGGGATCCTGGACCAAACCAAAAAACAAACCCCAAAAAAGTGCTATAAAGGACATTTTGGAGACAACTGACAAAATTGAAATATGGTTAAAATATTGTCTCAATATTAAATTTCATGAATTTGATAATTATATAAGGATATCCTTTTTCTCTGGAAATACACTGATATTAAGGTTAAGGACTATGATAATCTTCTAAATGGTTAAATGGGGGGGAAAAGATGTAAATTGTATGTGTGTGTGTGTGTGTGTGTGTGTGTGTGTAAGAGAGACAGAGACAGAAAAATAGGAGAAAGCAACTATTAAAAGTTAATGACTCTTGGTAAAGAGTATAAGGAAGTTGTTTTTACAATTGTTTCAACTTTCCTGTAAGTATGAAATTATTTCAAAAGAAAACATTTTTAGAGGCGGGGACAGCCATGCTGAGCTCCTGTGTGGACAGGAAGGGTTTTGGAAGTGGACTGTCCAGATGCCTCAGTGGTCGGGGATGAACGTGAGGGGATTGCTCCAGAGAAATATCCAGGCTGGTGACAGCAACTGGTCCCAAGCATCCCAACTGCAGTTGAAGAGAGGTCCCGAGTGGGGCGTGGGGACCGCAGGGAGCCAGAGTGAGACGCGGGAGAACAGGATGTCAGCATGCGGGTCAGGGAGACCGGGAGGGAGTGGCGCCACAGGCCGTGTGCCCCGGGGAGGACTGGAGAGATAAGGTAAACCTCTGCTGCCTGTGGCCAGAATGGAATGTCGCTGAGGACCTTGGTGAACAAAGGCGACGCACACGGAGGGGGGCGGAGGAGCGACATGGAAGACAGAAACAGCGGCCGGGGCGAGCTGGGAGATCTCGGGCAGATCCTCAGCCTCTGTGTGACTGTGACCTGGCGGCAGGGTTGGGAGTGGGGATTACCTTGATTCTAAGATCGTAAGACCTTGGCCATTCTGATTTCCAATTGATAACGCCTCGGAGTCAGGTAAAGCCCAGTGTAGGGCCGCCTGCTTGAACATTCCTAGGACAGGGAGCTCACCTCTTCCAGGAGGAAGCCCCTTCCGGTGACGGACAGAGCGGCCCAGCTCTTCTTCAAAGTCAAATCGCCCAGCCTGGTGCCTCCACCCACAGGCCTCCTTTGTTCTCTCATTCCGCCCCGCGACCGCTGCCATAGCCGGGTTATGCCACCAGATGGCGATGACGCTCCAGGTTAGCCTCCTCAAGCATCTGCTTTCCGGCTTGTTTTCTCCCGAATCAGTAACTGGGAGGGGCTGGGGGCGCTGCAGGAGCCCTCCACCCCGCCCTGGCTTCCAGCTGCATTTAAGGGCATCCTGCCTGCCCTGAGTGTAGGCAAAGCTGTGGCTGTTCCTTGTTCAGGATGCAGTTCCCAATGGGCTAGTCCAAGGGTGTGCTTCATGTACCACAAAGCAATGGCACCAAAGCAGGAAACAAAAAGCTGGGCATGGGGGCGGATTGTCAGTGTATGTTTGTAATAAATGCATCAAAGTAGTCAGCATGGAAAAACATCAGATCTTTGTTGGGTGTCTTTATACTTCATTCATGGTTTATTGTGGATGATACAGGGTGAGAGTCACCTCAACCATTTCAATGCCTAACCCCTTCCCCCTTGGATGGTCCTGACCAATTGCTAGACTCTAATCAAGAAATAAGAAGGCCTGCATTCCATTTCTGGCTCTACCCCTAACTAGCTGTGGGACCCTGAGCAAAACACTTAACTTCTCTGGACTTCAGAGTTCTCATTTATAAAGGATGGGCTTGGGCAATACCCCCATCCCTCCAACCCAGGACTCCTCTCCCAGTCCTGCATATGTCTTCACCTTTGCTGACACCTCTGGAGAGGGCCCTTCTTTTTCCACAGAACTCATTTATTTTTGTAAAAAGGAATAATATAACTGTTGAAATCTAAAACTCAATTGATGGGTTAAATCACAGATTAGACCCAACTGAAAAAATAATGCGCTGGAGAAATGTTAGGAAATTATTTAGGATACAACAGTAAGACACATACTTATCATACGTATTCTTATCAGGAGAGTATGAAGGAGGTGGAAAGAGAGAAACAGAGCATAATGAGAAGGTCTAATGAGAGCAAATTTGAGTCCCAGAAGGAAAGAATAGACGGAATGGAGGAGACGTAATTTTTTAAAGAAAGAATGCCTGATGAAAAACTTGAATCCACAAAACCAAGAAATCCCATGAATCCTAAGCAGAGTAAATAAGAAGAAATCCACAGCTGGGCACATAATGTGGGCGGAATACCAAAGACACAGGATTTTAAGCACACGCTGAACAGAAAGCTGGAGCACTCAAACAGGGACGACTTAGCGGCTGCTCACCAGCAACAAGGAGAGACTAGAGGTACTCCCCACAAAGTGCAGAAAGGCTCTCTCAACCTGGGATGGTGTAACTGGCAAAACTACCTTGCAAGGTATGAGAGTAAAATAAAGAGGATCACAGATAAACAAAAACAGCGATTCCCCACCAAGAGAACTCACTAGATGAACCTCTCAAGGATACACTTGAAAAGCATGGGAAAGAATCCCAGAAAGGTCAGTGATGCCAGAGGAGATGGAGGACAGGCACAATGGTGAACATACAGATGTGAGGCTACATAGACCCTCATTTCTTTCTGGTGGGAACAGGGTAATAGGCATTCCCTGCTCACAAGTCCCTCTAGGCTGTGTGCTCCCTGCGACCAGGGACTATGAACGAATAACAGACTAACTTGGAGGGTGCCCCACAGGTTCACAATACTTCCATTCAAAATGCGCCCAAGAATCTTCATCAGTTGGGCCGGCCCGGTGGCTGAGTGGTTAAGTTCGCGCACTCCACTTCACCGGCCCAGGGTTTTGCCAGTTCGAATCCTGGGCGTGGACATGGCACCGCTCATCAAGCTATGCTGAGGCAGCATCCCACATGCCACAACTAGGACACACAACTAAAAACACACAACTGTGTACCGGGGGGCTTTGGGGGAAAAATAAAATCTTTGAAGAAAAAAAAGAATCTGCACCAGTCTATTCACTGGGTGTTATGTTAGGATTATTTCCCGAGACAGGACTGGTCAGGTTAGGAAAGAGAGCTCTGACCTCTTTCTTTTAAGATATTTTTTAAATGGTGTGTTATACAATATTATGATCTTCAGTATTTTTCAAATACAAACAAGCCAACAAAATGTGATTTCATTTCAAAACCACAAGCCATTGAAACGGGATCAGTCATTCGGTGCTTATGTTCATAACAAACACACATGGCTTCAGACTGCAAAAAACAAAGCTTTGAGTTAGCTATCTAGGAAAAGCCATCCTTCTCAGCCTAGGTTTAGTGGTTTTTTTCTCTCAATTAAAAAAATAAGTTTTCAAAATTTCGAAAGTAACGCATGTTCACTGCAAAAAATAAAAACAACATGGAAATGCACGTCTCACTGTCCTCCCCACCCTTCTTCCTACTCCCGCGTCCCTCAGAGGAAGCAGCCCCTATTAACTTTGTCATGTACCTTTCTAGACCCTTTCCTGTGCATTTATAAATATATATATAATATAAGTATACATGCATATATAGATGTATGTCATTTATATTTAGATTTGTAATGAATACATATACATATATATACATAAATATATGATGTGTCTATATCTGTATATCTATATTTATCTCTATCTCTATCTACCTGTATATCCATATATACACCTTAAAATATTGTTTGGGGGCCAGCCCCGTGGCCGAGTGGTTGGGTTTGTGCACTCTGCTTCAGCGGCCTGGGTTTTCACCAGTCCGGATCCCAGGCACAGACATGGCACCGCTCACCAGGCCATGCTGAGGCAGCATCCCACATAGCACAACAAGAGGCACTCACAACTAGAATATACAACTATGTCCTGGGGGGCTTTGGGGAAAGGAAGAAGGAAAGAAAAAAAAAGAAGATTGGCAACAGTTGTTAGCTCAGGTGCCAATTAAAAAAACAAATTCTTTGGAGGGGGCCAGCCCTATGGCCGAGTGGTTAAAGTTCTGTGCTCTCTGCTTTGGCCACTTGGGTTCGCAGGTTCTAATCCCAGGCACAGAACTACACCACTTCTCAAGCCATGCTGTGCCGGGGCAACTGACACACAGACAGAGGAAGACTGGCAACAGATGTTAGCTCAGGACGAATCTTCCTCAGCATATCTTTTGGTATGGCAATTTCACTTCCAGGAATTTATCCTATATATGTACTTACATGGAATATAAATACAAGAATGTTCACTGAAGCATTATTCATAAATATAAAAAACAAGACAGGGGCCAGCCCAGTGGCACAGTGTTTAAGTTCGCACGTTCTGCTTCAGCCGCCCCGGTTTGCCAATTCAGATCCCAGGTGCAGACCTACACACTGCTTGTCAAGCCATGCTGTGGCAGGCGTCCCACATGTAAAGTAGAGGAAGGTGGGCACAGATGTTAGCTCAGGGCCAGTCTTCCTCAGCAAAAAGAGGAGAATTGGCAAAAAATGGGCGGGGGACATGAACAGACATTTCTCCAAAGAAGATATATGGATGGCCAATAGACACATGAAAAGATGCTCATCATCACTAATCATCAGGGAAATGCAAATCAAAACTACTCTAAGATATCACCTTACACCTGTTAGAATGGCAAAAATTTCCAAAACCAATAGTGACAAATGTTGGAGAGGCAGTGGAGAAAAAGGAACCTTCATACACTGTTGGTGGGAATGCAAACTGGTGCAGCCACTATGGAAAACAGTATGGAGATTTCTCAAAAAGTTAAAAATACAAATACCTTATGACCCAGTCATCCCACTACTGGGTATCTATCCAAAGAACCTGAAATCAGCAATTCCAAAAGTCCCATGCACCCCTATGTTCATTGCAGCATTATTCACAATAGCCAAGTCATGGAACCAACCTAAGTGCCCGGCAACTGATGATTGGATAAAGAAGATATGGTATATACATACTATGGAATACTACTCAGCCATAAAAAAGGACAAAGTCGTCCCATTCACAACAGCATCGATAGACCTTGAGGGTATTATGTTGAATGAAATAAGCCAGACAGAGAAAGACGAACTCTGTATGACTCCACTCATAGGTGGTAGTTAACATATAGACAAAGAGAACTGATCGGTGGTTACCAGGGGAAAGGGGGGGGGGGGGGGGGACTAAGGGTGAAGTGGTGCACCTACAACACGACTAATAATAATGTACAACTGTAATTTCACAAGGTTGTTAACTATCATAATCTTAATTTTAAAAAAAGAGGAGGATTGGCAGCAGATGTTAGCTCTGGGCTAATCTTCCTCAAAAAAAAAACAACCAAACAAGACATATATATTATATATGTATACATGTATATACACAGAGAGAGAGAGCAGAAAAGGTTCTTTTTTACGTAAGAGGGAACTTGCATTTTTACTGAAGCTCACATTTGGGAAGTCTTGCCTTTCAGGGCACATAGACAAGCTTTATCTGTCATAGTGGCACAGGCTATTACTATGTGTACAGACAGACTGAAACTTCCCTAGGACGTCTAGGTTGTTTTCTTCTTTTTTTTTTTTGAAATTTACAAGTGATGTTTCAGCAACCATTCTTGTACATATATTAAGTGCAGATACCTATATAGGAGAAGTTCCTAGAAGTGACATTGCCAGATAAATGATAGAGCCTTTAGCATTTTAATCAGAGTAGTCAAATTGCCCTTTAACTCGTCAATGTCAGTGCCTGTTTCCACCCACAGTGCAGGAGCATGTTGAAGTCCCACCTAATTTCCAGGCTGCTGTCACCCTTCTCCTTGGTTGAGCCCTCTCCTCCCATGAAAGTGGACTATTCGCCATTTTCCAAACACCATGGTCACCTAATATGTGCATAAAGGGCACTCAGAACACCTCCTGCACAGTATGCTTCTTTAAAAAAAAAAAAAACGGAAATCGTGAGTCAAGTGCTGGAAACCCTGAGTTAAATAATTTCCACCTGGCTTCTATACTGCTGGGCTTCTCAGGGTCCCTCACCTGCTAGCCTGCATTTCAGGAGACAAGAGAACATTTTCCAAACTTATTTGCCCACACAGTCTTTTTTCCATGGAACGTCTCATAGGACCTGGGTTCCCGAGGACTGACTTTGGGGACACCGTCTGGTTTCCCTTCTAGGTGCCCATTCTCACTTGACTCTCACAGGGTGGGATTTAGCCCCATTTCATGGGTGAGAACACTCATGCTCATGGAGGTGGGCGAGTGGCTTTTGATTACTTGGCTAACGAACAGAAGAGACGGGAGTAGACGCTTGTTGCAAGTCTGAGACTCTCTCCTCTCATGTGCAAGCCACCTTCCTGAGACGCACACTACTGAGCCTGCTTCGGAGAGAGAGCAGGTGCCTGGTGGAAAGGTGGAAGGGGGTGTTTCAGGGAGCGCTTGGTGGTGAGCCTCAGAGTGACTGACTGGGACCAAGCTCTGTGAGGCCTTTCCAGCCTTCATCCCGGTTTCTCCTGCTGCCATCCAAACAGGAAAATGAGGGCCCAGCCTCTGCAGCCTCTCACCTCTGCCCCTGGCCCCACCCACCTCACTGTCAAGGCCTGGTCTCTGGTCACAAGAAGTCATGAGTGGGACAGGCAGGTTAGATGATAATGCCCGGGTGAGGAAGGAGCCAGGGAGGGTCTGGAAGCGCCCTAAGGCCTGACTCACTGTCTCCTTTCTGCAGGTCGCTGGGCCTGCCCTGCAAGGGAGCACAGGGCTACCTGAATGGGTAGGAAATTATTTTCAGGGTCCTTTATAACATTCTTTACCTAATTTTTTTTTTTTTTTTGAGGAAGATTAGCCCTGAGCTAACTGCTGCCAATCCTTCTCTTTTTGCTGAGGAGGACTGGCCCTGAGCTAACATCTGTGCCCATCTTCCTCTACTTTATACCTGGGACGCCTAGCACAGCATGGCTTGCCAAACGGTGCCATGTCCGTACCTGGGATCCAAACCGGCAAACCATGGGCCGCTGAAGCAGAACGTGCGCGCTTAACCACTGCCCACCAGGCCGGCCCCTCTTTACCTATTTTCACCTTCTTCTTCTATTAGAAGTACTCTCACATAGGACATTTCCTTTCTCGACACAGAGCAGCACAGGTGGTGGGAGAGTAGAAGCCTGGCATTGGGCGACTCACTGAGGACTGGCACCGCAGCCCCTCTCAGACCTGCACTTCCAAATTTGGGCTTCAGCTTCTTGAGCCCAGAAGCCACTTCTGGGTGACTGCAACACTGCTAATTCCCATGAGACTTAATTTCTTAATTTGTGTTTGGAAGCCTGGCTCTCCCTCTCTTCCCTGAGCTCGTGATGGGTCCTGAACAAATGGTTCAGAATAAGGGGAGAAGTTGGGACCACTTGATTTAAGTTTGAAGAACAAGCTAAACTGTCCCTGCGCCTGGGCAAAGGATGCCACCTGGCTGCTCATGTCGCAAGGATGCCATGTCTCTCCCTGGGTCCAGAGGGACACACAGGCACTTTGTACTCCCGAGCCCCGGGTCTGGATGAGTTAATGCCGTGACTCAGCTGGCGTCCAGTCTCAGCAATTCCGAGCCCAGGAGACACCCTGTCTCTCCCCTGCTCCCTGCCCCACGCCTACCCCGCACCTTGAGGGTAAGGGAGCTGGGTAGTGTAAGCTGTGGCTCCTCACTTGCCTGGCATTTGCCAGCACCCAAATAACTGGGTGTGCAGAGGGAAGAATGACGAGCCTTGGCAGCTGCCGAGCTCCCCAGCAGGGTAAGGAAGGTGGCCAGGTGGGGCCGAAACAGGGTGCCGCGACAGGTCTGGGAGCTCCAAGGCCTGCCCAGACATCTGGCTGGCTCAGGAGGGCCAGGTATGCTGACAAGTGTGGGCTGACCCAAAGCCCAGGCTACTGAGCACCTGGTGAGCACGGTATGTGATGAGCAACTGAGCAGATGAGGGAATGGGTGGATGGAAACCTCGGGTTCATTATCTGCAAAATGTGGAAAATGGCAGGGTGTTCTGGGAATTAAGTGACTTAATGCATAGAAGGAACTTAGAAGAGTTCCAGTAAGCACTCGAAAATCCCAGTTACGATTATTATGAGTCCAGCACATAGGGTGCCGAAGGTTCAGGGTCTGGTTCATCTCTTATCCTCCATATAACTACGAAGACAACAGACAAAATCAAGATAGTAACAAAAATCATCCCACACCGAG